>NC_060953.1:30874691-30876632 GCF_022045245.1 Lucilia cuprina
TATATATATATATATTTAAAATTGAGCTTGAGTACCATGAGGACAGTGAAACTCTGGAGTACTTTCCTTGTTACTGTCGGGCATTCGTCGAATGGCCTAGGTGTATTTCTTTAGATTTTATATAAACATCTTCCTATCAACCTAACCCTAGCTTAAACAAATATTTATAGGTAAAATAATGGATGTAATTTTAAAAGTAATTGGCATAGAAAAATATTAAGTAAACTCAGTTCGAAAAATACGATTTTTGTGTGATTCAATACAAACATTTAACACCTTCCCTTGTCATTAGATTTTGTGCCTTACAATTTCACTATTTTAAATTTTAATAATATTGAATTTGATACCTACGTTTGCACTATAATTATTTGTAGCTGAATTTAATCGTTATGAAATATTTGTACGAGTATTTCATTAAATGGTATTTTCACTTAAAATTCATGGCACAAACATTTAAATTACTATTAAGTAGTAAGAACTTTTTTTCTAATGATTTTTTTCATCACAAATAATAGCTATTATTACTTTATTATTCATTTATGCATCACTCGGGACAATTGTTATTGTTAAACTTTTATTGGTACTACCGGGTATAATTTTGATTAATTTTTACACTATTTAATTTCAATTTAATTCCAACGCGACAGGGTTAATGATGACGATCATCATCATCATTATTATTGCTGTTGACGTTTGTGTAGAACATTAACATTTGCATATTGCAGACAAACAACACTTTTTTTAATATATATTTTGCTATTTTTCACATGTACTATAATTTATTTCTCTGACATACGAGTAACTATTCGAATCAAGAAAATTAGCGAGAATATAAAAACTTTTTTTGTTTCGATTTAGTATTTAAATTTTTTTTCTTTAAATTTCCACTGTAGTCGTCAACAAGTTCAATATGAAACAACAATTACTAAGAACGGTAATGAAAATGAATAAATAGAAAATTAACAATGACAACAACAACAAAATTTTAATAACATAAAATGTTTTATATTAATTTGTGAATTGGTGTAAGAAGCAGACACCGAACAGTCGAACTTCATTTATTTTTATTTATTCTTCCGTGCATTCTTCAACCGAATGCTGCGCCAAGTGATTTTTATTTTTAATTAATTTTAATATTTTTATCTCACAAAAATGCCGTTATCTGATTAGAAAGATTAAACAAACATAGAAATCTATTTATACGATAACTTTTCACTATTTACATCTACTTTTTAGTAAGTATTTTAAACAAAAACAACAAATGAGTAATTCTTATAAAAATTAATAAACAAAGAAGAAAATAATATTAATAATAAAGAAAAAGACCTTTAAACAAAATAAGAATTTATATATTTTCTAATTTGTATGACACATTTTTAAAAAGAAATATTTAGGCAAAAGAATCTCCTAAAAATTAATAAACAAAAAAAGTTATCATGTTTAAATTTAACACTTTACGCACTATTTGTTTGTAGTATTTTTTACATTTTGTATTTATTTAATTATTAATATAACGGCACAACCAACAAAATAATGTTCTCAACAAATACCACAAGGCGTATACGCAATTTCCGTTACGTGTTTCGTACAGTCGAGTTTACTGGCGGCAACTGAATTTGTGCCGAACGAACCTTTGAGTATGAACGTTAAATTTCCAGCAGCAACATGTGAATTTTGATTCAACAGTTAGGAAAAAAGCTTTCTGTTAAGTCTAACAGTTTTTGGTTTAATAAGCTTTTCTGTAAATATATTTACACGTAACTAAAAGTTGTAAGAATATAGACCACTTGTTGATATAATTGTCTATTGGTCAAGTATTACATAAATTAAGGCTTTAAGTTTGTCATTCCGTTTGTAATTTCTATAATATAATTTTCCGACCCTATAAAGTATATATATTCTGGATCCTTATAGGTAGCGGAGATGATTAAGCCATGTCCG
>NC_060953.1:30876732-31006303 GCF_022045245.1 Lucilia cuprina
TATATAGTTATTACTGTTAAAGCTGTTTTTCGGGGGAGCTATGTTAAAACGTAGACCGCTCCAATACCAAACAAGTCTTACCTATAAGGAATTTCGGACTTTATCGTGCTTTCAAAAAATATATATACTTTTGTGGGTCTATGATCAATATTTCGATGTGTTACAAACGGAATGACAAAATCAATATACCCCCATCTTTTTGATGGTGGCTATAAAAATTGTTTAAACACAAATAAAAAAGCATATTTATCTCTATTACTTAACCTGAAATAAAGTCAGATTTTTTTTCCAAAAATGTATATTGTGCCCCATCGTACAGCAAGCATATGGGGGATTTTATGTCAAGTGACCAAAATTTTGAAAAAAAGTGGAAAAAACGTCCAAAAATTTCAATTTGGAAAAAAATCCGAAAAAAATAAAATTTATATATATATACCAAAGAATAAACAAGAGGTGAAACGCTGTCATTTTTTTACAACAATAACATTACGCTCTTTTCACAGACGAGTGCTGTGTAAATCCAACACATATGTAAAAATTGTATACTCTCTCCCAAAACTTCTAAACTTTTATGCGAAAATTTGAGGATAATAGCACTTTATCACTTAACATTATATTTTATAATTTTTTTGCACAATTTAAACACATTTAATAGCCCGAAAATAATATATTTTTTACAAACGAAAAAAAAAATAATTTTTTGTTTTTTGACATTGAATTTTTGTTGTTTGAAATTAAAACTAAAAAACAATGTTGTAAATTTTCGTATGGTAAACGAAAACGATATTTCAAATAAATAATTTATTTTTCAATATTATAGATTAAAAAACAAATAGACGTGTTTATAGATAAAATATGTGGAAATTATCTTAAGAAACCTTTCAAAGTATAAATTGAATGTAATAATTTTTTTCAATATTTTTCAATACTATTTTTTGCAACTATGCTGACTTGAGAATTCTACTAATACATTCTTAGAGTTAGGTACCGGATGACAGTAGACTTAGGTACTTTTGACAACAGTTTCATTTCTTATTTATTCTTTGATATATACCCTCTCATTTTATAAAACAAAATTTTCGGTAAAGTAAAAAATTTGTAAGACAAATATTTGAAATTTTTGAAAACTTGAATTTTTTTCACACAAATTTTTTTGAATGTTTGTCGTTTCGTTTTATAGGGAACTGGCACACGTTCAATATATATTTATCTATTTGGATTACGACGCATTTAAATGAATTGATGAATACGTCGGGTATTGTACACGTTTAAAATTTTTTACGTCAGTATTTGGAATATTTTATGGTATACGGGGATGATTTAACAAATGCCACGAAAATCCCGAAATAACACAAATTTAGAAAAAAGCAATTTTATTTTATATTTTTTAACAACTTTTCAAACAATATTTCATTTTTATGTGTTTTATTATATTCATTATTCCGAATTTTATAAATGTATCATGATCGATATCTCAAAACATGCTACACGTTCAATATTTATCAAGTGATCCATTATAAATATTGATACGAATTTTGGATTTCAGAAAATTCGGGTATTCTGAGATATGGAACACGATCCGTCAATATTACATGCTACACGTTCAATAAATTTCATAATACAGCAAATATCACGATATATATTGAACGTGTGACACTGCCCTTAGAAAGTTCTTGAACGATCTCTTTGAACAATTGTGTCTAAACTAGTATTTTATCGGACTAACATTGATGTGTTTCGATCGGAAGACATTAGTTTAAATGTTGGGTCACTTGACATGAAATTTCCCATTGAAGAAACTGCTATACAAAAACACTTACATTTTAGTTACGTAGGATATGTGATTCTATGTATGATTTTTCATTAAAAAGATTCTTTAATTTTCAAAACTGTTTCTAATTTTGTGCTTACTTTTGGAAAAATTATGTAGAAGACAAGAATTATTTAAATGATAAAAATGTATAATTTTAATTGTATTATTTTTGAAAAAAGTCCAAAATTTTAAAACATTTCATTATATTTTTGACACAGGTTCCCGCTACACTATTGAATTAAAATGTTATAATAGTTAGTTTTAGTTATCCCAAGAAAATATACATTGCATTATCAAAAACTGAAGGATATAAATCACATTAAATACGCTCATAACTGGTGTAGTGTGTCGTTTGGCCGGCAGAACATGCTTGTACTTTCTTATTTCTTTTAAATTTTAAATTATTTTGTTTAATTCTTAAATAAATATGTTTGAGGGCATGTTCACTGAAGTAAATTCATTTTATGCAAATAAATTCAATATTTTTAAGCGTTTCAGAAAACAATTTCTACATACAATTGTTTTCAACACAGCATATACATAAATATTTATTTGCCCAACAAAAACTTACATTATAAATTAAGGGGTTAAAATGTTGAAATTTATGTAAACAATAATATTTTAGGCCATTATTTTAAGACGAGAATGACATTGGAGGCAAGTACTTACCACGACCGTTTACAAATATAGAGTTAGGTAAGTACTTATTACGATCACGTGCAAAAAAGCATACTTGCTTCTGTGTGAAAAATTGCGTCAATTAGTAGTTTTTTCAAATATTTTTTTTTGTTTATGTCAAAAACAAAATTCAAAGACTAAAAAGTAAAACGTTTTCTATGTAATACAGATGGTATGTAGTAGTCATTGAAAAGTAAGTTGTTAAGTACAAGTCATTCCCATGTTTTTGCTGGGTACATATGATATGTGCATAATTATTTAAATAAGAATAAGAATTTTTGTGTACAATTTTTCATTAAGGAAAGTAAAAGGAAATTTTTGTTAATTATAAAAAATATTAAGGTTGGAGCAATCAACATTCAAAATAAACAATTAGTATGATAATTCTTGAGTTATTAATTTACAATTGAGTTTTTTGTTTTTATATAATTTTCGAACTTAAACATTTTTAAAATTACTCTTCAGAATTTGAACGTTATTGTTAGCAATGTAGGGAAGTTACTGTAGTTCGGTTGTAATAGAAATATGTAGATTGAAGTCAAATATATAATTATGGGATTTACACGGTCGTCATAAATCATAAAATAATGAGACGACTGCTGTGAGAAACTCTCATAAGTAAGTGTGCTATTTTGAAATTTGAGTTAGTTACAAATATTTTTAGTATGAAATGAAAAAAGCAAGTTAAAAACTAATATGAAAGACGGTTTTTGCATAAAAGGCGTATTTTTATAAAAATTTTAAATATTTTCTTTTTACAAAAATTAACAAACTTTTATAAATGTATTAATAAAATAATTTATAATTTTGATGTTATAAAAAATTGCACAAATTTGTGTCATGTTTACGTACATATGCATATGTTTAACTGCGGCAACTTCTAAATACTATTACCTGCTCGATGAAGAGTTTTTACCCTTCGACTTTGATTTACACTGTTTAGTTATAAGAAAACTATAAACATTTCATACGTGGTGTTATTATTTTAAGACTTTTTCATTGAAGCACAACAACAATTTTTTAAACTATCATAAAACTAGTATTTTATGACAATTCGAATAAATAGCACACCGTGTGAATACCCCAAATATTTCGACAGATTTGTTTATTTGTTAAAATTTCCACACTTTCGTCTGTATATCTAGGAGTTATGATGGTTATAATATTAACTTGTTGGTTAATAATTTCCCATCAAACAATGGTGGTCTTCATCATCACCTCCGAATTTAATAAAACTCCAGTTGTCTAATACCGCGTTCAGACGATACTATTATTCGTCTTTCACGCTCTCATTTATCATTCAACGCCCAATTTCGAACTGAATTGCATGTTTCGCCATACAAAATTTAAGCTGCGAATTACACAAGCTGTACGTAATTTACTTTGAATTACGTACATATTACTAATAAATGAGTGTCATCTCTAATTTTTATCGGATATTTATCATAATCAGCTGTTTGTTTTCATTGGTTTAAGATAAATAAAATTACAAAAAAAGCAAAACAAATAAATAGAAAATATACAATTTAATTTGTTAAAATAATGTAACAAATGTATTTTTGTATCATACACACACAAATATTCCAAAAAATTATAAAATAATGAATAAAAAGAAAAAAACAACATGGCGATGAACTGTCAAACCGAATTACGTATGTGTCGTAGACACAAGTTGATTGACTATTGTAATTCAGAGGCTGAATGAAGTAATTGAACTGCTCGTGTGAACTAGGTATTTTGCACCACTTGGAGTACGCAAAATGGGTACTTTAATGATGCGCGAAGAACAATTTTTTTTTTAAATATTTAAAAAAAAAAAATGGATAATAATAAAAACACTTTTGAAGCATTATAAAAGTATGAAATATTGCTCTTTCTTATTGTTTTTATTTTCCTATAAAATCAATTAATAAAGCATAATTTTGATAAATTCTGCAGTTTCTTTTCTGTAAAAATGTCGCTCAAAATCAGTGGTTTCCACCTCAGATGAGTTCCTGATAATGGCTTCAGATGTAGTGAATTTGGAATCAAAGAAAAAGAACATTCCTCCTAAGACAAGCCTGTGTTAAAATCATCACTTCTTCAGGTCTTTTTCAGTACCTTTATGATGTACTTCTTTAGATGTTTGATTGCTGGGTTCACTACACTAGTATGTGTTTATAAAAAACCGTCTTTTGAAGAAACAGATTTGTCGGTTAAACGAGAACAAAAAATCGGTTAGCCGAAATCAATTGAAATCTTATAAATATACTTGTATTTAGGTGGAAGAGGGGGGACAATTTGCGAAAAATTATTAATAGCTAAATATGATATTTGCCCGTTTTACTACAGACGTGTACAATAATATGTAAGATATGTACAATAAACAGTAAGAAAGCAAACTTATACAGATATGAAGTTGTAATTGATTCGATAGGTACTAGAGTAGTCGACTCGGGTTTTCAACCGGGTTTAAAACCTGTTTTCTCTGCTTTACCATATAAATTTTTTTAATTATTAAAAACCGGGTTTGAATTCATTTATTTGCTTTGTATTCTAAAATAACTTTAATTAAATTTTGAAGAAAATAATAATACAGACCGTAAAACTAGAGTATATTTTTCTAACGCACCTTTGGTTAAAGTTTTTAAAATGAGACGTAAAAACCGAATAATCCGGTTGACCAAAAATCGATGTTTTCAAAAAACCGGTTATCGATAAACACAAATATGCAATAAAACCCGGTGCCACGCCCAGTATTAATACTATTATCCTTTATGTCATTAATGTATATTAAACATAATCATGAGCTACTCGGTTCAAACCCAATGTACCCTCCCCACTAAAGTGGTGTAGGGAATAAAAAAGACAATAAATAGGCATTGATAATATCGGATATGGGTATATCAAAATCTATACTGGTAGTCAACCTGTTAATAAGATGACGAGATGATAATTCTCTTATTTGGGTAAGAGGACACGATATACATATAATTGGAAATGATATTGCTGATAACTTGACAAAGGCTGGAACTACGATGGCTATACTTGATATAGACCAGTTTTGTAGTGTTTCAGTAGTGTTCTTTAAAACCCATATATCCGAAATTCTGTCATGAGTGGTGTATCTAGAAAGCTCTGTATTAATTAGTTTTCCAAAAATTTTACAAAATACTTGTGGGAAAGCTTTCTGTATTAGTAAACACATACTTAATGTATTCATATTGTAATATTAAATAGAAAATGTTATTTTTTCGGTAAATTATTAAGATTTTTTGAAAATTTATTTATATTTTTCGTATAGGAGGTGCCCTCTATTACTAGTTTACCAAAAATTTGTGAAATTTGTGGGTTCTATCAAGGTGAAAAGCTGACCAAATTACCAAAAACTGGCGAGTTAAACCAGAACTAGTCTAAAACTTTGCAAAAATCGGATGGAAACAAAAAATTATCACTCGTTTAAAAATCTTACATCTCGTAGTTACTTTGAGCTCTCATATCGGCGCCTAGATGCAATTGTCCATTTTTAAAACGTAAATAAGAATACTTCTTGGCAAAACGTATATCAAATTTTAGCCCGATCGAATCAGCGTTTTAGAAATGTCAGATATTTAAAAAAAATGATTTTGCCCCATGGTGCATCTTCACATTTTGAAATTCGAAAAAACTCTTATGATTTCAATGAAGAGATGTACAAATGTATGTATGTAAGTATATACGTATATTATTGAAAAATGTTACAGATTTTTAAGATACTGATGAGAACGATTTAAATGGCATAATTATAAGACTTCAATATTTTATGTACCCAGCTACAACATTTATGTACAATTTGTATGTATATGTTTAATGATTCTGTGTGAATCGATGTGTACATGTTTACAAAATTGATTAATAACAATTTAATTTTGTTAATATTGTCCTGTATTTACTGTTCCTTGTCGTAACGTTTATTTGTGTGTCAACAACTAAACATGAACATCAAAAAAAAAAAAAAATGAGAAAAATCTTTTTGTTTTTTATTTTATTTATAAATTTCATCCCTCTTAAATAAAACCGTTACAAGTTAATACATACTAACAAAACATTAAAACACACTTGAAATCACATACCATTTACATACATACCTACATATTTATTTATATAATAGAGATAGATATGTATATAAAAATGTATAAAATATATTTAATATACCAAAAAAATTTCAGCAACAAAATAAAGCAACCGAAAATATACATTAAGATATTCAGAACTTTAAGAGACTTTATTTTTTAAACATGATGAAATTATAAATTTTTTTAAGAAAATTGATCTATAGTATGTTAAATACAAATATTGAGGCATGCTACAGAATTCCGTCTCGATCGAAAGTTTCTTTTTTAAATTTCGTTTTCATAATTACTTTTTTGTAACTAGACAACTTCAAATTTCGAAAAAAGAGATTAAGGAATTATATTATGCTTACAAAGAAGTTGTTGAGTAAATTGTTTTGTTTTTAATAATAAAAAGGAGCCAGTGAGAATACGAACCAAAGACTTCGGTTTGTAAGTTAAATGCTCTACTCACTGCACCACTGCTTAGCTATTTTATTGCGCGTCAAATAATAGTTTTCATATACAAAGTTAATGTTGTGTGCTTTTTATAAAACAAAATTCTTAACATACAATAAAATAAAATGTGCAAACAAAACGAAAAAACCGTGAATAAAGTACTTCCATATCAGGTTAAAAAAATCATTACTCGAGTACTTCAAAGTAATGCAGACGTCTAGTGAATAGTCATTGAAAAGTAAGTACAGTAGAAGTACAACCCATTACCGAGTTTTTAACATATATGTTGGGACTAAGTTCACATTTCATCCCAAACATCTTACGACTGATATAGTAAGCGACCTTTGCCTCTTTGACTCAGTGTTGGATGTTAGGTTTGATAGTTTGGAGTCTAGAATAATTCTTAGATATTTGACATTACTTGAGAAGGGAATTAAATAGCAGCAAGCTTATAACATCTGGGAACACTCCAGTCCAGTTCAATAAGAATCGAGTTAACAACAATGAGCCAAAGTGGAAAGATTATTCAGCCTTGTGGTGTGCTTCGTTTCACTAGATTAAAATTAAGGCTTGCCTTAACTATTCCAATTTTAAATATCGTTACTATCCAGTTGCTGATATGTATACTGCTCAACACCTGGACTAGCAATTGCAGAAGTATTTATATTATACCTTCTATGTCTAAGAACTTCGTAATTACGTATTGCCGACGACTGTCATCCATGTGGATGTTAGAGTTCTGACGCTTTAAGCGTTCCATCATTTTCTTTGTTTCGGTGGTAATTTTTGGAAACCAGGAGCTGTGCTTTCTTCACTGGCTAGCAGGAGTTAAATGACCAACTAAGTCAGTTTAGATATCAAGTCACGCCATTCTGTTACTACAGGGTTGATGACTAATCGCCTTATGCAAAAACGATTATTAAGTTAACACTGGATGTTAAAACCTGTTTTTATATGGAAAAAGTGCGCAGTAAACCATTGTTAACTTTAATAATCGTTTTTGCATAAGGCGGTAAGTCTTTACCGCTCACCAGCAGTCCTTCACTGCTTCGTTAAATGATCTCCAGGTTTGTTATCTGTAACCTTATTCGGTTTGTTTCCCTTGACCTTTTATTTAGAAGTGCGGGACACAGTTGTCTATTCTAATTTCATGTGGAGTACCATTTGCAGCATTCTCGGCAAAATTGTCGAGAATAAACTGTGCCTTGGTAAACCATGCTTTTAGAATGTCTTTCTGACTCTTGCTTCATACTCGTTGTGTTTTCAATTGATCGCCAGACTTGGCTTTAGATTGGAAGGGTGTTTTAGTCAAAAACGATGCAGTGATGGCGTACATGGAATAGTCATGACAATCAGCCCTAATTATCCATTCAGATGGCTAACCATCTCCTCAAAATACCATTTCAACAAGGGTATCCTAAAAATTCTGGTAGATGAATCAAAACTAACGCTTGTACCTTCCTACAGCAACAGAAAAGACGAGATTCTAATGCCAATCAAACTCTGTTCAAGAACAAACGAGGTACATATTAGCCATCTTTCTTAAATTATTTAAAATATACTTATTCACTGATATTGTTGTTAATAAGAAATCACGAAATTCCTTTAAATGCTGAAAACCAACATCTTTACTGCCGTATTCATAAATCCTTAATAAAGGTATTGGTGGTTTATTGTAGGAATTTTTGTATTAAAAATGTGCGTAATAAACCTAAAATAAGGGATTAATATTTTTATGAATTCGGGGGTTAGTCTTTTAAGATTAACAAGACATTACTTATGTATGTATGTGTTGCCTACAAATTTGTGTGTATGAGTACAAATTTTAGCGCCAACTTTTATTTTTGGGTCTGATCACTGATGCTTTAATAATTTGAATTGATTTTAAAAACAAATTTTTATGTTGTAAGTTGTAATGTGTTTGTGTAAGTAGTTTTGTTGAGGTTGTTGAAATTAGGGTAAATTATATGAAAATTCTATTTCATTCGTTTGAATTAATGCATCCAATTCTCAACTCATAAAATAACTTTAAAGGAGCAACAAATTTATTCATATATTGAGTGTCAAAATATGTATAACTTTTTAGTAAAAAGTTATACATAAAAATCTTAACATAATTAAAAAAATACCTTTTAGATTTTGAATTCCTCTTGTTTAGATTTAAATTAAATATATTACGATTTTCGTCTAATCCGAACTCTACATTCTTAATTTCATGTTTCTAAGTTCATTATAGAAAATTCAAAAAGTACCTTTTGATAAACGAAAAAGTATCAAAAAGATTTTTTTCCGGTTCTCACCAAATTTAGACCCCACATACTTAATTTCATGTTTCTAGGTTCAATATTATAGAAAATTCAGAAAGTACCTTTTGTAAAACGAAAAAGTACCAAAAAAATCGCCTTTAACGTTTTCTCGTCTAATCCGGACTCTACATACTTAATTTCATAGTTCTAAGTTCATTATTATTATTATAGAAAATTCAAAAAGTACCCTTTGAAAAACGAAAAAGTGCTCCCTTTTATGGCTTCTAACTTAAGCCAGGCTCCACATACTTAATTTCATGATCCTAGTCAATAACAACGCACTAGTGCTACAATTGCTCTACTACTCTTGCTCTGCCTTGTGTTTTTATAAACAAGAGTACAATAACAAAATTTACCGTATGATTGTCTATTTTGTTTTTTGCAATTTCTGTTTAAGCATGAAAAAAAAACTAAATTTTTGATGAAATTTTCAGAGGTTGTCTCGGATTTATGCTCATATCTTCGTTATTTATGGACCGATTTTCGGATCTCGCCGATATATGGGATCCTCTAAAAACTGATTTCAACAAACATACAAATAGACAGACGGACATGGCTACGAATTAGTTTTATTCCAAATCATATTCCATATCAAATTCCAAATGCGAAATAACTTTTCATTCTTACAAACAACAAAAAAATTAAAATTGTGTTGAAAACATAACAAAGAAAATGTTGTTCCGTTGATGTTCGAATAATAATTCAACCGCTGCAATTCAACCAAAGTTCTGGATAATTTGATTATCTGGCAAAATCCAATGTGTCCGTTCTTCTCACATCATTAGATCTGATTTGAAAAGATCATTCATATATGTAATTTTTAAGCAGTTTGTGAACATTCACAAGTAGTGATGTGATAATTTTGTGTATTAGCCCATCGTGCCAGACTTTATCGAAATCTTGAGAAATATCTTTGAATAATGCTGAACAATATTGCTTGCTCTCGAAGCTTGCTACTCGAAAAAGTGAAGTTAATTAATGTACCTGTTCGATAGTGCTGTGCTTTATTCTAATGCATACTTTCCATGAGGTAGGGAAATATCCAAAGTTAAAGATGAACAAAAAAATTCTCAGTGCTGAATTGGGCAGGTTACTTATGATCGTGGTATTTTATCCATACCAGGTGATTTTCCTGCCTTTAGACCTTTAATGGTCGTCTTCACGGTAGAGAACCGGAATTTTATTATTTATAATGTTATCACTGTTATCATTTATAATGTTATCACTAATCATTCTGTATCATTTTCAATACACTGAAAAAATCCATGCCTAATATATACGAAAAAAGTCGTACATTGTACGAATCGTTCGTTGTTTCGCACCACGAAATTCTTTCGTAATATATACGAAATTGTTCGAAATATTTTAGTATAATGCAAAATATTCTTGAAAAAAATAATTTACATAAATTGAAAAAGGGAATTTTGAATAAATATGGTAAAATCTACGAAATATTAATTTATTCAAACATTTTTGTTCATTTTAAAATAAATTTTCTAATTTTAGTTCAAAATTATTCTCCACACGAATTTTCAATTTTTTTATGGAAATAATTCGTGAATAATATTATACTTTTTCTTAAATTTTATAAAAATGTTGTAGTTTTATTTAATCATAATATAATTAATATCTTTATGTTTAATTTCACTAAAATTTAAGAATAAAATATTACGAAAGGTTTTCGTACTTTCGTAAAAATAGAAAAGGGTTTTATTAAATAATATTTCGTATTATACACGAAATTTTTGTAAATATTAAGAAAATAGAAGTTACGATTTTTTTTCGTTAAGTTGAGCATGGATTATTTTCAGTGTAAACACATTCTCCAAGTGATTGGCGAATGCTTCGAGTTTTTCTGACGAGAGGTCCATTGAAGGGATCACTAAAATAAATTCTCGTTTTACAGCAAAGTCATTTAGATCGGGAATCTTATTAAGGTCTGTAGAACAATAGGTAGGTTCGTCACTAGATTTGGCATCTAGAATGTTATGCGATATTACTACTACCAATTGTCTGCCCTTGGGAGTAATGAGGCGATACACCAAAATGTATGTTTTGCATTATAATCACCAGCTGCTATGAATCTTGGGCCAATAGTTTTAAAGTAATTGAGAATTGAGATTAACCTAGGAGGAAAGGTGTAATATATAGGTGGCCTGGAATATGGTCCCTTTTGTATTCTAGCATTGGGAAATGTCTAATATTTTTTCTCACTAAAATGGCTGTTCCACCACAGGCTCTGTCACTTGGATGTTTTGTATCGTATGTGTAAAATTTAAAAAATTTATGCTTCGAAAATAAATTTACACATTTTGTGGAAAAGTTAAAAAATCTGGAGATAATTTAACTTTATTAAAATTTACTCAGAAAACTCTTTAAAACTCCGGTTTTTGTTCGACGATAATAATAACTGATTACAGATGCACTTATCTCACTTTCCGGGATTTAATATCGGCTTTACAGTAATTTTCTCTTACTCAATGCTCCATTAACAAGTTATTTGAAGGTGCTTAAAAAAATTAAAATCTATATTTTTTCAAAAAGACTTCTAATATTGACAAGAATTAGAACCAATAACTAATTTCTTATTATACACACGCTTTAGATAATTGGCTCCAAATCCTATTAAATAAATTTAATAATGTTGTTGATAACGATCATTCTCTGCCAAGTAATGTATGAAATAACTGCATCGCTCATGACCAAAATTTTTACAGGGCAGTATTACATTTTTTAGCAAAACTAGTACAAATTCTAATATATTTACGAAAATATATTAATGCAGAAATGAATAATTATTTTTATTGTTTTACTACATTATTCATTAACATTTATCAAAGGTTTATAAAACAAATTTTGTATAACTTATTCAAACCAGTTTATTTAATTAAATATATATCTTTAAAAGGTATATATAATCCTAATCCCAAAAAAACCCGGGATTTCGGGATCTTTAGTTTTGACGATTCATAGCCATGTTGTTTTTTTATTCATTATTTTGCAATTTTTTGGAATATTAGTGTTTGAGTATGATACAGAAATACGTTTATTACATTACTTTATCAAATTAAGTTATATATTTTCTATTTTTGAAATTTTATTGTTTATTTGTATCCAACCAATAAAAACAAGCAGCTGATTTTGGTTAATACTCGATAAAAATTAGAGATGGCAGTCATTCGTTCATAATTCATAAGTTAATTCAAACTGAATTACGTACAGCTTGTGTAATTATGGCGAATTATATAATTCAGTACGTAATTGGGGACTGAATGATGAAGGGAAGCGTGAATTGCGAATAATTGCATCAAGTGAACGGGGTATTAAGTGTTGTGTGCATTAAATCCAAATAGGATTTTTTATGAATACAAGCATCATAGTGCAAAACCCAAATAAATGTGTTCGGTGGTGGCGTTCGACATTTTGTAAATGACGATGTGTAACGTATGACTATCAACGTGCTAAAAATTAGAAAACTATTTAAAAGGCAATGAAATTTTAAATAAATATTAACAAGATATTGGGAAAAAATTTTATTTGTGTTGTTTATAAATATTACTTCATGCGATTCATTTGCGTTAAATTTGCAAAAAGAATCAATATATTTCATTAGGAAAGTGTAACAAAAACCCAAATATTATAAGACACACACAAATAAATTTAAATACTAAAAGACTGGATTAACTCAAAATAATAACTATATATATTTGTAAAAATGCGATAATTTGATGAATAAAAACTTTAGTAACGCACAATAATATTGGTCCTATACCCAATATACCAATCGGATCAGAATCATGAGTCGATTTAGCTATGCATGTCCGTCCATGTTAACCTTGTAATCAAACTACAGGTCGCAATTTTGAAGATAATTCAATGAAATTTGTTACATGACCTTCTATTATCCCAGGGACGAAGTCTATTGAAAATGGTTAAGATCGGTCCATTATTTCGCCTAGCCTCCCTACAACTGGACCCTCCAATAGGTCTTGTAAACCTTGTAATCAAACTACAGGTAATTTTGGAGATATCTTAATGAAATCTGGCACATGATTTTTTATAGTATCTTCTACGGTACCTACTGAAAATGGTTAACATCGGTCTTTTATTTCACTTATCTCTCATACAACTGAATCCGCCGAATAGGTCTTTTCAACTTTGTAATCAAACTACAGGTCGCAATTTTGGAGATAATTCAATGAAGATCTTCTGTGGTACCGTGGACAAAGCCAGTTGAAAATGGTTAACATCGGTCCATTGCTTGTAAAAATTTTAATCAAACTACAGGTGGCGACTTTCAATGAAATTTTTCACATAGGCCACATACAACTGAACCCGCCAAATAGGGCTTTTAAGTTCATAATTATGTTTAATATACTCGTATCTCGAAAAAAGCTGCAAAATCAAGTTCTATACTAGCCTTTATGACCCTCATGAACTTTATAATTATAGGCCTCATTTGACCCTAGTCCCTATAAAAAGCTCCCATCAAAATTATACTTAATTTTACAATTTAATTAGACAATAAATGGCTGAGGGAAAGTACAATTCAATTTAAATGCTTTATTATGAAAACTGAATCACTGAATTTTATTAGTAAACATGTGTGGGGTATTATAAGGTCGGCCTCGCCCGTCTATAACTTCTTACTTGTTTTAATTTAAATAAGGCATAAAAAACTCTACTATCCAAAGCAAGTTAAATTTTGAATCCATTTTTTCTCGAATTATTTTTTTTAGTTATGACAGTTTTTCAGTAAATGATCGAAATGTTTTTGTGTGTGTTTAAGCAAGTATGAAAAATACTTATGGACATGTGCATAAAAAGGTTTAGAAACTTTGAAATCGGATAAGAAATCGTATTAATATTCAGACATTCATACATACACACACACATAAGACACTATGAATGCTCTAATTTGCATACAACAAAAACATAGTTGGGTGAAAATAATTTTCGAGAAAGGAATTACAAACAATTCTTAATAATATATTCGTCTGGCTCAAAACTTTCTGTATCTTAAATAAACATTACTTTAGTGGTAAATTTAAGGAAAATGGAAAATTAGGTATATACCCAGCAAAAGCTCAGTGATGAATGGTGATTCCATAACCTCTTACTTTTCAATGACTACAACTTACTATCTGCATTATTTAAAAAAATATTAAACATTGAGTAGAACATTTAACTAACAAACTATAGTCCCTGGTTCGCATTTTCACTGGCTCGTTTTTATTATTAAAAACAAAACAACTTATTTAACAACTTCTTTGTAAGCAAAATATATACTAACCCTTTTATTTATAAACAAAATTTTATTTTATAAAAGTTTTCATACGAAATTTGATTTATTTTTTATAAAATACAAAGGATTTATAAGGCATTAAATTTAACCCCCTTAATCATAAACAACATTTTATTTTATAAAAGGTTTATAAACCAAATACGAAATTTGATTTATAAATCGTTTATAAAATATTTTTTTTATGAATATGGGTGTAAATTTACTATTTATTGACAAAATTTTAAACTTCAGAATAATGATTCTTTCATTATACCCTACACCACTTTAGTGGGGAGGGTATATTGGGTTTGTGCTGATGTTTGTAACATAGAAAAATATTCGTCCAATACCCACCTTAAAGTATACCAATCGGCTTAGAATCTGATTCTAAGCCGATTGAGTCGATTAAAGCTATGTCCGTCCGTCTGGCCGGCTGGCTGGCTGGCTGTCCATGTAAACCTTGTGCGCAAGGTACAGGCCGCAATTTTGAAGATAATTAGATGAACTTTGGCACACACGCTTCTTTTGGTTCAAGGACGAAGCCTATTGAAAATGGTTAAAATCGGTCCATTATTTCGACTAGCCCCCATACAACCGTACCCCCCAAATAGGGCCTTTTGGCTTATAATTAATTTAAATGATCTATTTTGTTAACAAAAGTCGACAAAACTTAGTTTTATAGAACTTTAAATGGCACTACCGACTTTTGTAATGATCGGGCTTCATTTGATCCTATCCCCCATACAAACTCCCCTTCAGAAAATGACTTAAAGGTCAAAATTTACTTACAAACACTTTTAACACTTTTAAATTCTACATAAATATTATTGAAGAAGACCTAACTCCCCCTACCAACATTTTTAAGGATAGGGCCATATTTTGCCCTACTCCCCTTTGAACCCTCTTGTAAAAAAATCCAAAATAAATGTAAAATACTCCGAAATAAAGTTAAAAAAACAAACCAAATGCTTTATTTTTTTAAATAATCCCCATTTTTAACATACATACTGACAGGTGTAGGGTATTATATAGTCGGCTACGCCCGACTATACATTCATACTTGTTTTATTTGATTTAAATACAGAAAATCTACTGTGAAATAAAAGATAATTAAATATTTACATATTTAAATAATTCACCCTTTATTTAAAGAAAACATACAGTATTAAAATCAAACTATAAAATTTAAAACAATCATATAAAAATATATTTTCATATGATATATTACAAAAAAATATTATTTTGCTAAACAATTTATTATTTTTATACCCTACACCACTATACGTTTGTGGTGATGTTTGTAACATACAAAAATATTGGTCCAATACCCACCTTTAAGTATACCGATCGATTCAGAATAATTTTTTGAGTCGATTAAGACATGTCCGTCCGTCCGTCTGTCCGGCTGGCTGTCCATGTAAACCTTGTGCGCAAGGTACAGGCCGCAATTTTCAAGATAATTTGATGAAATTTGGACCAAGCATGTTTTTTGGCACAGGGACGAAGCCTATTGAAATTGGTTGAAATCGGTCCATTATTTCACCTAGCCCCCATACAACCGTATCTCCCGATTTGAACTTTTTATGCCATAATTACTATTATCTCTCTAAAAATTGGCACAAATAAGTTTTATATAAGCATAAATGACACTGCAGATTTTCGTAAGGATCGGCCCTTATTTGACCCTAGCCCCCATACAAACCCCCCTTCAAAAATGTCTTAAACGTCTAAAATTGACTTGTAACCATTTGTATCGCAATGAAACTCAACAAAACTAACTGTTATTTAAAAATATATCCTTTTCTCAAATTTACCGAGGATCGGCCCATATTTGACCTATATTAAGCCTCATTTAGAAATTTTAGTTCTTTTATCAATAAATTGCTTAAATATTTTGGAATTATGCTAATATTCAACATAAAAGTTTCTTTATAAAAAATACATTTTTTTGAAATATACTCATGGTGTAGGGTATTATATGGTCGGCCATGCCCGACTATACTTTCCTACTTGTTATTTATTATTATCGAGCATGGCTGACAATATGATACCTTACTCCAGAGATTATGTTAAAAATGTGGATCTTTTTTCTTTCTAAAAAGGTCACGTCTTTGTCCCAAAAAATATTTTATGTTCATTTAAAAATTTCTTTTTTTAATTTTACAAATTTAAATTAAATAAATGTATTAATTGCTTATTTTAGGTTTATTATGTACATTTTCCACACAAAATTCCTACAATAAACCATCAATAATTTTTTTAGGAATTTGTGAATATGGGGGTAAAAGTTTTATTTTTGACCTTTAATAAAAAATGTCTCTCAAAAAAGAAATAAATGTAATGTATGTAATTGTTTAATATAAAAACATAACAGTAGCAAAACACCGTCAATTAGAGAAATAAATTTCTAACTACCTCTTTATTTTTATTTTTCAAACATTTTATTTTCAAGAATTATGCTCAGAAACCGCTATGAATTCCACTAATTAATTCTATAAAACAGAAAAATAGTTAAAACAAAACAACAATTGTTTTTATAACAGAATAAATGACAACAACTGTTCAAACCATTTGAAATTCCTATAAAAGTGTCCTTTTTTATTTTGCCAACAAAACATTCTTATAATTCTAGGTGACTCTTTTCTGCTCGACGAGTTAAACAATTCAATCCGTTCTAATCAACCCAACAGTTAGACAAACAGTCGACTAGTGAGTCAGTCATAAAAAATGAGCAAACAGTAGCTAAAGGTGCCATTAATAATTGCACTCATACAGATATACAAACTTTAAATATACTAAAACACTTCGGCTGTGCTGGGCGACTCTCCCGAAGTGCGATAGTTAAAAACTAGAAATCTACACATTACTTAGGCCCATTGTGTGTCAATGCCAATGCTAAATGTCCCGAATGTGTAAACTAATTAATTGAATTCACTTTATAATGCAAAAGTATCACACAATAAAAAATATACATTTACATATACATAAATTCTAGTTCCAGTGATACATTTTTACTTAAAAACCTATTGGGTCTATTTAGAAGGAAACGAAATTCCAGCAAGTATTTGATTGTGTGTGTGTGTGGAGTTTATATGTTTTAAAGAAATCCTTGCTAAACATACATAGACACACATATTTTAATCGTTACCTACCAAAAGGACAAACCATAAGGAGAGACCTCAAATGGTGTAACTATTAAAGAGTCTTTATTGGAAAATATGTATTAAATGTGACAACAACACAATATAGGACAGAAAAATAAGTAGAACGCAACAGAACAATAATAAAAATAGGAAAAATTCTAATAATATGAGCGAAAAATAAAAGAAATACAATAGAAACAACCAGTAAATGACAACTGAAACATTGGCTCGGTAACCAGGAAAACAGTACTGGAGCAAATTGAAGGTACTTAACTTTTACAAAGTTACAAATGTGCTCTATTTGAATTACATTAAGGTATAAATCGATGTTTTTTGAAAAAAATACTGATATAAAGTTTTGACGTATATTGATAATTTTTGATGAAAAATGGAAAAAGTGTTTTCGAAGGATATCGCAGGATATATTCCTTTTTAGCATGTTGTGATATCAAATTCTTAAAAAATAACTTACTTTTCTTTGGACATAACCATTTACTGTAGCTGTGTACTCAAAATAACGCTCAAAATTTAGAAAAATTAAAAAAATCTTAGGACATCGGTGTCCCGTATACGTAAAAGAGTTAAGGTTCTATAAAACTTTGTTTTGCCGATTTTTGTTAGCATAATAGAACATTAAACATAATTATGTATAATTTAATCATACAATAATTTTATATTGATAAATTTGTTTTTTTTTTTTGGAAGAAAAAATATTTAATACCAATATGTATGGAATAATTATTTTATATATATTTAACAAATTTATTGATCAAATTTTGAGATAAAAAGGTTTTAATTTTGAACATTTTTGCAGTATACCTGGTAAAATATTTAACCAGTAGCAAAGTATAGTTGGGCATGACCGAATATAATTTAAGGTGGATGTAGGTCTAATATTTTTAGATTTTTTTTTAATAACAAAAAATTATTTCGCAAATAATTTACAATCTGTTTGCACCCATATAAGACTTTTTTCAAGAAAGTGATTTATTGTTCATAAATCATTTAAAACCTTTAGATTGTTCAACGATATATGATAAATATTTTATTATAAATATGTACGTATGTATGTACAATAGGATGGCCCCAAAGTTGCTAATATTTCCACCGAAAAGAATTACAAATTACAATTGTAATTTTGGAGTTGGATACAGGACAACGAAATTAAGGTTTGTGAACAATTTTAAACCAAATTGGCATTGAATATTTTTTCATATATTACGGACATTTTATATATTTTATATAGTTATAGACATATATTTACGTTTAAGGGTTAATTTCTTCGGTGTCATCATAAATACGGGTCTTTAATATATATTAATTGTTAGTTTTATTTAAATCGGATGAAAACTAAATAACAGTTCACTATGGTTTCAAGAGGATTTCTCAATATTGTATAGCTTGAGTTTTACCTTCAAATTTTATGGGTTAACATTAGCCGATTTTAATAAAACTTCAGATGTATGTTATCTGTTCATCGGACTTCAACGCTTATTACTTTCTTCAAAATACGAACACGGCAATGAAATTTAACATAAACAAGTTTTGACGAACCAAAATCTTTCTAGCAAATTTTGTGAGGATCGGTCAATAGTTGTTTCTACCCCTTGCAGAAAATGAATTTACTTCTTTCGATAACAACAAAAGTATCAATTCATAAATTCAACGTTTATTATTGGAAGCAATACTTTTCAACAATTATTTATGATAGGTATATAAGATTCGGCATGTTTATTTTCAACAAATACTATTCAGTATTTGAATTAGAGAAATTTTAGATGTTTGTACTCAATTTTATACTTTTCAATCTATTGCCGATTTGACTGGAATTTTACACAATAAGTTTTAGACGCCAATAAAAAAATTCTATATTTTGGATACTTCTAATGTACACAAATCATGTGTATATTTCCGAAACATATTTATGGAATAATGTTCTTATTATAGTACATTTAAACATTTTTAATAAAATTAAATTTAGTTTAATAAATCCTATATGTACTTACATAAAAAAGTAATTATCTTCGTGTTTAAGATTTACACATGTATGTATTTAACTTCGCCTTAAGAAATCGGTGTTTGTACTTGTAATTTTATAATAAAAATCAAATGTAATACTTCTGTAAACATCTAACGACGCATTTCTCAAATAGCTCGTTAAGCTATTTGGCATTAAAATGATTTAAAGAACATACATGATTTTGGAAAAAATCTGATGTCTCTGAAAAAATATTGAAGATATCGTAACGAAATTTTAACATGAAATAAAATTATACTCATTTTTCGTTTTCAATGGTAGGACTGATAAATCCTATATACACCCTACACCAGTTATGAATATTAAATGAGATTTATTTTTTATAACAGATCATTTATCTTCAATATTTCATTGTTCCGATACATACATTTAAGCAGTTTATGGATGAAAAACTAATTTTCTGAAACAGGCTTTTTTATAGGGGCAAGCCAGATAAAATTTTCTGAATATATTTATATTTACATAATATTTTATTGTGCTGAATTTCATTGCCATATTTGTGTTTATAAGATAATTTTGGAAGGGGACTTTGTATGGGAGCTAGGGTCAAATGGGGCCAGATCTTTGTGGAATTTGGCAGGGTCATCAAGACAATTGGTATACTTTATGGTGGGTATAGGTCGAATATTTTTGTATGTCACAAACATCAGCACAAACCCAATATACCCTCCCCACTAAAGTGGTGTAGGGTATAATAATCTTTTGATTTAATAAGAAATAGTACTTGTAAAAATCGTATATTTTAGGCAAAATGTTTGAAAATTACATTTAAATTTTTTATAACAAATGTCAAATAAAAATTAAATCAAATTCCAATCGGCTCAGAATTACTCTCTGGGTCGAGATCGCTAAGTCCGTCTGTCAGTCCGTTTGTGTGTCCATGTGTGCACGCTACAGGCCTTACTTTTTAATATAATTTGATGAAATTTGGCACATTTTTTTTAGCCCCGAGGACATACGTTCCGTATGTAATACCAAAAAGTATTCATCTTACTGAATACTAAAAATTTTTTTAGTTACAAGTAAAGATACTGAATACAGATTTTTTCAGTAACCAGAAAAAATTTAATGATTACTGAAATAATTAATGCAGTAAAATTATACTATAGTGTCCATTTATGATTTACTTAATACTAAATTTTTTTTCTGTAATCAGTAAGAGCTTACTGAATACTGATTAACACATTACTAAATACTGAAAATTTTTTCAGTAAACAGTAAAAACTTATTTTTACTGCATTTTTACTGGTACTTCAAAGTTATATAGTTGAAATGAAAAGTCGACTTTTCGACTCTTCGGCTTTTTTTCATTTAGTTAAACGTCGACTTTTTGCATTTTATGGACTTTTCGACTTTTTTCATTTAATTAAAAGTCGACTTTTAGACTTTTCGACTAAAAGTATTTTATAAATAGTCGACTTTCGTCTTTTTGGCTTTTCCGACTTTTCGATTTTTTTGACTTTTTGACTATTTTTGACTTCTTTTGATTATTTTAGAGTTTTTGACTTTTTTTACACTTTTTTTAAATTTTCTACTATTTTTGACTTGTTTCTACAATTTTCGTGTTTTCGACTTTTTTGGAACAAAAAACTTTCGATTATTCGAAAGTTGATTTATAAAACCCTACAAAATTTACTGAAAAGTGAAAATTTTTTCAGTAACGACTTAAAATCATTTTCTGAGTCTATTAAGCTATGTCCGTCCATGAAAACCTTGAAGACAAACTACAGATAATTCAATGAAATTTAGCACATGATCTTCTATTTATACATGATCTTCTATTGAAAACGGTTAAGATCGATCTGTTATTTCACCTAGCCCCCATACAACTGAATTCCCGAATAGGGCTTGTAAACCATGTAATGAAACTACAGGTTGCTATTTTGGAGATAATTTAATAAAATTTAGCACATAGTACCGCAGAGGAATCCTATTGAAAATGGTGAACATCGGTCCATTATTTCACCTAGCACCCATAGCCGAATAGAGCATTTAAGTTCATAATTATGTTTAATATACTCGTATCTGCAAAACCAAGTTCTATACTAGCCTTGCTGACCCTCATGAATTTTATAACTATTGGCCTCATTTGACCCCTTATCCCTTATAAAAAGCCCCCTTCAAAATTTGACTTAAATGTACACAATTCTATTCAACAATAAATTGCTTAAGTATATATATCTGAGGCAAGGTACTGGCCCGACTATAATTTTTTAGTTGTTTTTTTAATGCATCTTTGGAAGATCCCAAGTGCAATTTTGAAGCATTACATAGTGATACACCAACAAAATGCAGGGATTCTTGTATACTAATTCCATTTCGTTATAGTCCACAGAATAGGAATATACTTTTAATTTTTCTTGATCACTTTGTTTAGTTACTTTTTAAGAGTATACGATGTGATGGAGTTTAAACTATGAAAAGTCATAAGTTTGGTAGTTTTCGACCGATTTTCAAATCTGATAATTTATTTTATGGTCAATTGTCTGAGACACCGTCATCTAAGCAAAATACTCACTCTTTTTTCACACTTTTTAATTTTTATCATATAAATGATATTGTCGATTATCGTAATGATCGTAATTAAAATGTCAAAATTCACTTATATTTTCGGTTATTACGAACAATTTCGGTTATTACGAACAATTTTTTTATTTGAATAACTACTTTCATACAAAAAAAATCTCTTATAATGAACTCGATTATTCCGAATCGTCGTATTGAACGAACTACTATTTCTGTCTCTCAAATACAATTTCATACAATTTTACTTTTTTATAACGAACTTTAAAACTATGTGTTGGAATTATAAGAAAATATTTAGCTTTGTTGGAAAAAAACTTAAATTTGATTTGAATTATACATGCAAATAACATTAATGGGATTTTTTTAAATGAATATTAAATAAATTTATAAATCATATTCTTTTAATTTCGTAAAATGACACTTTATTTTTGGAACTACAAAAACTTCACCCATCTTATTATGAATTTCGCTTATTACGACTGTATCGCAGTTAAATTCTGCTAAAATAACTTAAATGTGTGAGTAAATACCTCTTGAAAATTTCAAGAGGTATTTTCAATATCAGTTGAAAAATAATGTTAAACTAAAGATTTTCTAAATTACATATGGAATTTTTGATATTTAATAATTCATTAATATTCAATAGTATTCAGTCTTCGTATGTATGAAATTAAATTATAAAACACATGTAACAAGTCGTCATCTGATAATAATCAAATATTATTATGTAAAAATATTGTTTTAAAATTCAATGTGTGATGCTGTTTGCGATACACACGTATTTTTGTGTTCATTTTCCAATAGAAATTTATAATTTTTTCAATGTTTCACTCCTGTTTTCTATCATCAAAAGTAGGAACACAAGGTAATGAAATAAATTCCAACAAATCTTGTGATTAGAGTATTCCGAATATATGTAATTTAAAATAAAGCCAACACTTACAAAATGTGCAATATTATTGAATAATACGTACTATTAATCTGATGTTAATTTCAAAGAACATTTCCTGCAGTTTTTATAAATTACTTGTATTGCAATTGGGGTTTTTATAGGATTTTTGTTTTCAGTTAATTTTTTATTATTATTCTCCCTGTTGAGAGTATTTTATGGTATTAATAAAATCAGATCAGTAATGTTTAAAATACTGTTAAATGCATAAGATTTAAAAAAAAAGTTTCCAATAAATTAAAATCGCTAAAATAGATGTAATACACGTCACAGCTAAAATTTCACAAATGCATTAAAAAATTGCATATCTCTAAAAAATGTGCTATCTTAAAATTTTTAATATAAAAATTATATAATAATGAAAAAGCACAACCATAGTAATAGATTAAGCTTAAAATCGAAATGATCCTATATAAACTTTGAAAGTCATATAGGTACCTTTTTGTTTTTTTAAGAGTTTTCGAATAAATTAAAACCGCTTCAATAATAGGGTTACTAGAAATTTTTCTAAATAAACAAGTAAGAGTGCTATATTCGGCTGTGCCGATTTTTTTATACCCTTCACCATAGTGTATTTTAAACATATTAGTTTAATACATTTTTTCCCGACTACATTAATATTACACCAAAAGCAAAACAAAATGAACAACAACGCTAAACGAAATAAAAAACAAAATACACAATGCATCTAAACATCTAAACATACATAACGAAAAACACAGAAAAACTAAAACAAAATAAACAACGCAATAAAACCAACCTACATCCAAATATACGAACATCTATAAGGATCCAGAATATGTATACTCTATAGGGTCGGAAAATTATATTATAGAAATTACAAACGGAATGACAAACTTATATATACCTTTCTCACGAAGGTGATTGGTATAAAAAGTGAGAGTGCACAATGTTTCAGATGAAAGAGAACTTATGTGGATCGATTCACATAAAACTTTGTAGAGATTTTAGCTCGTAAGAGTCTTACTTACGTCAAATTTCATCGCTATTCTCGTAGTTTTAGCAAGTAATGAGCGTTATAGTAATTTTCTCAAGAAAAACGGAAGCACAGTTTGGATTTGGATAAAGCTTAGATAACGTACTGCATCGGTTATAAGTACAATAAATAAGGCATTTTTACATTAGATATTTAAAAGTATCTTGAACCTTAAAGTTTACTGTAATTTTTTACACTTTTAATTAATATCCAAGTATCTGTTAAATATTTTTCAAAAGGAGATATATGCGAAATTAAATAACATTTTCTAAACTTAACCTGAAAATATATTTTTTTACAAAAAAGAAAAAACACTTTTTTAAGTAAAATGCAAATGTAATTGATTTTTATTAAGATTTTATACATTACATGGAAAAATTAGTATATTTATAGTAACGTCGAATATTAGTTATTAGTTACTTTTTTTTTTAATTGTACAGTATTTATTAAACAAATTATAAAATATGTTTTATAATTTGAAAGGCTTTTTGAAGCCAAGTCTAGTAGAGAGCAAAATTTAAAAAATTGTTCATATGTTTTATTTTTATTAGTATAAAACTTATTTATTTTAAATATTTTGGAATATAACAATAATGCGCAGACGGTTATTTATAATAAATACATCATTGGACTCGGCTTTAACCCCTTTTAAACGATACCCCGCATTGGCTTTGCCAAGAGACACAATTTTAGCCGCACAATTTATCTCTTTAACTTAGAGAATATCATAATTCTAATAACATTTTTACTGAAAACTATCATTCTTTTGTTTTGCAGAAATCAAGTCGGAAGATATTAAACAAATTTCTACTTCCAATGCCTATGTAATAGAAAAGAGAATCTGAACAAAGGAAAATATATCATTAAACAACCATGATAAGTTTACTTTAAGCTTATTAACTGCTCATTACTTTTAATAAAAATCCTGCGGTAACTAAAACGACCAACTTTTTAGTTAGTTGGTATAAAGACCACTTTTTCTCGTTAATATAACAATGAATAATGATGAAGAGGAACGTGTTTGTTTGCGGTAAGTTCCGTTCTTTTTAATTTATTTTTGTTCATTTAAATCCATTAGTGTGACACTTTTTTTTAATATGTTCTCTTGAAGTGTAAAAATACTTGCATACATGTTACAGTACTATGTTAAAAGATTATTACAAAATATATAAAATTATTTTAGTTCAGACTATAAATCCGATATGAAAAATTTAATTAGAAACACCCTAATGTTTCCTACATGTTTACGTACACACATAAATAGTTACATATGTAAACAAGTATTTATATTAGACTTGTTTGTACATATTATTACAACATTTACGTAATATTAAAATGTACTTAATTAAAATATATAATTTTTTATATTAACTTACATTTATAATGTTATACATTTTTACTGTACGTTCCAGAATTAATCATAAAGAATTAATTAAGGTAAACATTTACATTGCATCTCATATGCAGATTTCTTTATTTATTTATGCTTTAACTTCCATCTAATTATGAAATTTATTGAAAAAATTTTAAAAATATTTATTTCACCCAAATCTTATGAATGTTTGAGGGTGGCGGGTTCAAGTTGTGTAAGCGATTTTGGTGCAAATTCACCCAAATCTGAAGACATCGATTTTAAAAGTTGGATCACTTGACGCGAAATTGCCCATATACTTATATTAGGGATCCTTATATAGGGAATCCATTAAGCTATGTAAGTTTTATATCCATTTGTACGTTTGTTGAATAATCTGAAAATTTCTTCAACAAATTATAAAAGCATGAAAAACAACTACGAGATAAAGCAGTTGAATTTTGATCACTATACAAGTGGTAACCGTAATATGACAGAATGTAGGTAAAATATCTAAAAAATCGTCTAATATTGCAAATTTTATATGTGGAAGAAAAGTGACCTCGTTGTTAAGAAATTGTTCCACCTGTTTAACACTTACTGAATGAGTTGATTAATATGTATTAAAAAATTGTTCGAAATTCTTAAAAATGTATCTGTGGAATATGTTAATTCTTAATTTTATTCCCTTTTATTGTCCATAAGGCACATTGAGATTTTCTCAAAATTTTAAAATTTGTTTCACAAAATTGGTAAAAGTTTGAAACTTAGTTTCGAAACAGCCATTGGAAGGGGTTTCCTTTTATTAATATACCTAAATATAGTTTACACTATCTAATGAAGATAAACGGTGGTCTTTTTCATCCACTGGGTAGACTTGACAACGGTCTACCATCGCCCCTTTATCCTTCAATGCGTATATACTCAGGTGGCAATATTTGTACATTGGTTTTGACTGGTCCATGAACAAGCACTTTGCTGAAGTACTCGAGCTATCTAATCTCTGACAATTGGATGCCCTCTATTGATTCGGCAACAGCACCTAGAGACGTAACCGGTAGACAGAAGTACGAGTCCATCAAATAAGCCATTCTTGTTCTTACTCACAGGGACACACTGTGTTAATTCTGATATGAACAGAGTAAACTCCGAACATATCTGGACAAGGAAGGAAAATTCAACGGTATCATTTGTATATGATACCTTTCATACCTGGTACCGTAGTACCAGATTATGCGGTGCTCTGGTTTGACCTCTTTCAATCTATGCAAAGACTAAGCAATGGTGAAGGGTATATAAGATTCGGCACAGCCAAATATAGAACTCTTACATGGTTTTATTTAAACTTCTGTTTTTATCGCCATGAAAAGAAATTTCATATTTCATAGATTTTTAATAAATGCGAAATCTAAAAAATATCATTTGGGAAACGAAAATGTTAGAGAAAGTCCGTTTTTATAGATTTTAATTTAAAAAGGATGTTGCAGGTTAAATTTATTAGCAGAAATTCCTCTCATACAGATTTGTATACAATCAGAAAGCTACATGTCCAATTTTATGTTTATAGGTTCAACAATATAAAAAATTAAAAATTATTATTATTAGAACGAACATCTTACATTAAGTTTATTTTTTATAAATGGCCAATCAGGACAATACGTGTCACATTTTATGTTTATAAAATCTGGAAAAATACCAGTTGAAGTACGAAAACATAAACAAAAATTCAAAAATTTTTATTAAATTTCGTGTTTCAATATTATGAAAAATTCAAGAAAAAGTACCAGAAAATATTCCATTTTAGATCTTTATTCACATTAGTTTCTGAATGATTACTTCAGAGTTTCAAATGTACCAGTTGAATGCCAAATTTTATGTTCTTAGGTTCAATATAGAAATTTTAAAAGGAATCCTTTAATAAGTTCTACCTTACTCCGGGGTCTACATGATTAATTTCATGTTCCTATTTTCAATATTATAGAAAACTCAAAAAGTACCAGTTAAACAAGTAAAACAAACATTCAGTACAAAAATGTCCCCTTTTATATCTCCATTATTTATGACCCAAATTTGCTGATGTGGATCTTGCAGACGAACATGGCTGAATCGACTTTGTTATCTATAAGGATCCATAATATATAGGATCTGAAAATTATATTATAGAACTTTCAAATTTATATATACCCTTCTTACATCACCCAAGGGTATGTTACTTTGATGAATGACCCCATCTTGGTGTTATTGCAATCCCGAGGAAAAGAGGTGCTAACAGTACCTCTAGTCTGCCGGGACTATAAACTGGAGATGTCATTTCACTCCTCGGATATTCTTTGGATTGATTTTACATGGGGTTCGAACCATTAAACCACGTAATCTGGTACTATGGGTGGCTAGTTGCTCGCAGGGCTATGTACTGGCTGCTCAGTTGGTTGAGGTTCCCAAATTGAATTTTCCTTCTTTGTATAGGTATGTTCAGAGGAGACTCTGTTCATACCAGATTAAATCTTCGGCTTATTTGATGAATTCGTACTTCTTTCTACCGATTACGTCTCGGCTGTGGCTACCCCATTTGCGTGGCATCTAAGAAGTTAAGCAATGGTCAGAGATTAGATAGCTCAAGTAATTGTGCAAAGTATACTGTACAGCATACTCCCCCCGGGGGCATGTTACCTTGGCGAAGACCTCCGCCTTGGTGTTATTGCAATCCCGGGGTATAAAGAGGGCCCAATATCTCCAATCTGACCGGGATTGAAAAATTGGTGTTTTCAGTCTACTGCTTGGCTTAGTCCTTGCATAGATTGCCAGAGGTCTGACCAGAGCACCGCATAATCTGGTACTACGGGTGGCCAGTTGCCCGCAGGACTATGTCCTGGCTGGTCAGTTGGTTGAGGTTCCTTCGGGATCCACGTAGTGGCTGTTGGTTGAACCCAAATTCGCGGGAAGAGAATAAGTGGCGGTTAAAAGACTGATGCATGATAATAGTCAATATTTCGGGATAAGGTTCGGTACTGTTGCCGAAAATCAACAAATACCCCACAGAGGAGTGACTGTGGGACTAAGCGTTGGAAATGAGTTCGTGTCAATTGTATATGATATAGAATGAATGTAGAGGTATACGGGACTCGTCCACCCGTATACCTAAATGAATGTGTCGTATGTTTTTCTCTATGAATGTGTCGAATAAATGAGATGTGTGCTGGGTTGAATGATGATGGATGAAAGATATCATATACAAGAGATACCGATTAAGTTTCCTTCCTTGTCCAGATATGTTCAGAGTTTACTCTGTTCATATTCGACTTGCCACAGCGTGTCACTGTGAGTAAGAACGATGTCTACGGCTTATTGATGGATCGTGCTTCGGTCCACCGGTTACGTCTCTAGGTGCTGTTGCCGAATCAACAGAGCCATAGTAGTGTGGTTGTTTTACAACGTGACTACTTTGGCAAGAGATTAGATAGCTCGAGTACTCCAGCAAAGTACTTGCGCATGGTACCGGTCATAGCCAATGTGCAAAAATTGCCACCTGCGTCTTCATTGAAGACAAAGGGGCGATGGTAGACCGTTCTCAAGTCTACCCAGTGGATGAAAAAGACCACCGTGAGATAAGGCCGACACGGCAGGTGCTCACGTTAAAACTATCGACAGTCTGTACAGCATACTTAAGAAATCGTCAATAAGTTCTAATCGTTTTTATTAATTAAAATTAAAATCATGTCACTTTCATTATATACATATATGTTTTATGTTCATTGTATACAAAAAAAGACATAGATAAATCTACTCAGAATTTTACAAGGATCAAAAATATCAGATGAATATTTCTTAATGTTGCAAACGGAATGAAAAACTGTCACCACTGATACACAACGGTTCAGACGACCACTTTATTGGCCAAAACTAAATATATTTAAATATAGTTAAGATATTTATCATTTCACTAAAATTGTAAATATGTAATAATTATTTTAAACCTTTAAATATTTTTCAAATTTGTCGAATACATAAATTTGAGTTTTTAATTAAATAAAGCAATATAAAAGTAAAAAATGATTACACCCCCGTATTCATTAAGATATTAATCGCTTATTTGGGGTTTATTATGCACATTTTCCATATAAAATTTCTACAATAAACCATCAATAACATTATTAAGCATTTATGAATATTTATTCTCCAATATTTAATCATATTTGCAAAATTTTGGAATAATTAAAGAAAATACCTTTTGTAACAAAAATCCAATTTTCTCGAAAATCGCAAAAAATTACCAGTTAAAACTAAATCCCACTCTTTTCGTCTAATAACTTTTTAAAGATTTACGTTGTGAAGAGGTCGTACTTTTTTGAAAAACTTATATGATCTTTTTATGAAAATTATTAAAGACCTTTCCTTTATCTTTAATTTCCAAGATAAATTTTTTTCGTTTTCAGAAAAAAAGAGTAATAGTTTAATGTTGAAGGAAACAAAACATATTTTTTGTAGCTCCGAAATATGGCCGACAATACTGCGTTTAGAAATATATTCCTCAGGGTGGCATTTTGTCATCTTTACTCTGTCCTTCTAAGGACTCTAACTGAGAAAGGACTTAGACCTCTCTGCTACGCAGACTACGTTGTAATACTTTTATAGAGAAAGGATCCATCTACTTCACAAGTAAAATACGACAGAGAGGCCTCAATGCTAACCCGTCGAAGACAGAAATCGAAGACAAATAATCGCTATTAATAAAGTTTGTTTGTGTGATATCTGGATCTAAACTTAATGGCATTTAAAGATTTCCTAAGGCTACAGGCTGAATGTAATACTTACTACACAATATTACATCTGACGAGTGGTGTGGTTAATTATTAAAACTGGTTAAATATATAAAACTATTAAAACCGACGCGGAAAGCTTCGACTCTAATTGATAATTACCGACCATTCTTCCAGACATAAAGGACGGCACTCTGAAAATTTCAAGAAAATCCCTTTAGCCGTTTACAGTTTTCTACTAGATTTCAAACGAATATAAAAGCGACTAAATAAATACACAATTTATATATCATGTCAGACCATTTCCAATAACAAATTTTGATCAGTATATTTTAGAAAAATATAAAAATCGTCTAAAAGTTTTACGAGGCTCAAAAAATTTATGTACATATGTATACTTTATGGGGTCCAAGAGCTGTATTTTAAATGACAAAATCAATATATACCGCTCTTATTTTTATAAAAAGCTCTTGTCAAATGTGATCAATAATTTTACAAAATGCTGGCTGGGATGTATACATGTTTTTAGCACATTTATAAAGTTCAATGTGTTTAAACTTTCTACTTGTGGTTTTATTACAATGATGATTACACGTTGCAATAAAAAAGTATACTACATACATACTTATTTCTACAAACATTGATATTAAAGGACAGTAAATATTGTATCGCTTTAAAAATTTAACGAAAGAATATGCTATACGAATGTAGTTATTGTTTGTTTTTTTTTTTTGAAAATTAACAAGGCATTCAACAAGAAATAGGTTGTTTATATTTACAAAGCTTTAATATTTTTGCTAGGAAATTACTTACTTTTTCTAAGAAATTATTAAATAAAATCAGAATGCCCTAAAAGTTTTCAATGAAGCACAATATCGACACAGCACTAAAGATGATACTTGCATGATAATTGATATAAAAAGTGTTAAATTTTTCAAATTTTATTTGATATTAATATTTAATATTTCTTAATATTTTAAGAACACCCCCTAATGTATTTTGATATTATTATGAAATTCGATACAAATATGATTTATGTACTTACTCAGTAAACATTCAATCAAGCAACAATAACCATCATCACCCACTCCTGTTTTACAATATTAATTTATGTTGTCCAGACTGTCCCATCATATTCGTTTATACTGTTTAATTTGTAATAAATATTATTTAGTTATGCAATAAAAAATTGGTGAAAACGCAAAAATAAACACTAAAAATATAAAGTTGTATCTATTGCGGAATTATTATTAGTCACTAAAGAAGAAATTAGGAAATAAAGATAATAAAATAAAAAATATTATTTAGAATTATTCATTTACATACAAATATAGCGACTACAAAAACAATGTATTGATGTATTCTCGAGTGTTGCAAAAAATATGAACCATGTAATTTTGACCGCAACCTTAAGAATTTGTTTGAGTTGTAAAACATGAAAACAATTAGACTGATATGACAACGTTAACAGGTGCCGCAACGGCTCTAAATTTTTAGGCGTATTATTTGGGGAAAATTGACCGGGATTGAAAAATTGGTTACAGTCTACTGTTAGGCTTAGTCCTTGCATAGATTTCCAGAGGTCAGACCAGAGCACCGCATAATCTGGTACTACGGGTGGCCAGTTGCCCGCAGGAATATGTCCTGGCTGGTCAGTTGGTTGATGTTCCTTCGGGACCCACGTAGTGGCTGTGGTTTAAACCCAAATTCGCGGGGAGAGTAAGTGGCGGTTAAAAGACTGATGCATAATAATAGACAATATTTCGGGATAAGTTCGGTGCTGTTGCCAAGAACAACAGATACCCCGCTGACTGTAGGACTAAGCGTTGGAAATGAGTTGGTATTAATTGTATATGGCACGCGATGAGTAAAAGTGCATTTTCGTGAAGTTTTCAGAAAGCAGTTTATACGAAATATTTTTTATTTTACTTATAATACTGGCCAACGACAAAAAAGTTTTTAAATAAAGGCCCAAATATACTATACAAGCGGCTTGACAAACATACTTTTTTCATTTCAACAGACACTACACAAACATTGCTAGTACAAACACCGATTTTTCCCGTTTTTTGTGGACTTGCAAAGATACAGATGTAAATTTTTTTCGAAATAGAAATTTTGTAAAAAATTGGTCATTTATGAATATAAACAATACAACGGTTTGACAAAAATTCAATATGTTTGTGTAAAAATCATAAAATTTTTAATTATTGTACAAGCAAACCGCGAGCATTTGTTCAAACACGAAACACCCACATATACTATACAACAGGCTTGTACAAACGTAAAAAACTAGTATGTTTGTCAAGCCGCTTGTGTAGTCTATTTGGCCCTTAATTTTCAATGGTGCTTATTTCGAATATGAAGAAAAGTCGTGTCACCCAACAATTTTTCACATTTTATATCTAAAATTATTTTTTTTTTGATTCTTATACCCTTCACCTTCGTGAGAAGGGTATACATAAGTTTGTCATTCCGTTTGTAATTTCTATAATATAATTTTCCGACCCTATAAAGTATATATATTCTGGATCCTTATAGATAGCAGAGTCGATTTAGCCATGTCCGTCTGTCCGTCTGTCTGTGTGTATGTTGAAATCAGTTTTCAGAAGATCCCAGATATCTGCGAGATCCGAATTTTCAATAATTCTATTGGAAATGCGATCAAATAGAACGCTATTTAAATCAGTCCAATCGGTCCATAAATAACGAAGATATGAGTAAAAATCCAAAACCACCTCTGAAAATTTCATGAAAAATTTACATTTTTCGTGCATGCTTATACAAAACAATAAACAAACAAAACCAAAACACAGTATCAAACGGTAAATTTTTTGTTATTGTGGTTTCGTTTTTATAAACACAAACCAAAGAATGAATATGACGTTACGTTACGTTGTTGTTGGCTATAAACATGAAATTAAGTACGTAGAGCCCGGATTAGACGAGAACACATTAAAGGGGACTTTTTGGTATTTTTTTGTTCTACATAAGGTACTTTGAATTTTCTATAATATTGAACATAGAAACATGAAATTTAGAATGTAGGACCTTGACTAGGTAGGAACCTATAAAACGTAACTTTTTGGTTCTTTTTCGTTCTACATAAGGTACTTTTTTGAATTTTCTATAATATTGAACCTAGAAACATGAATTTAGCATGTTTAGGGCCTTGACTGAGGCCTTGACGTAGAGCCCGGATTAGACGAGAACACATTAAAGGGGACTTTTTGGTATTTTTTTGTTCTACATAAGGTACTTTGAATTTTCTATAATATTGAACATAGAAACATGAAATTTAGAATGTAGGACCTTGACTAGGTAGAAACCTATAAAACGTAACTTTTTGGTTCTTTTTCGTTCTACATAAGGTACTTTTTTGAATTTTCTATAATATTGAACCTAGAAACATGAATTTAGCATGTTTAGGGCCTTGACTGGGTAAGAACCTATAAAGGGGGACTTTTTAGGTACTTTTTCGTTCTACAAAATGTACTTTTTGAATTTTCTATAATATTGAACCTAGAAACATGAAATTTGCATGTAGGGTCTTGACTGGATAAGAACCTATAAATGGGGACTTTTTTGGTACTTTTTCGTTCTACAAAAGGTACTTTTTGAATTTTCTAAAATATTTAACCTAGAAACATAAAATTTTGCATGTAGTGCCTTGACTAGGTAAGAATCTATAAAAAGGGACTTTTTGGTACTTTTCCGTTCTACAAAAGGTACTTTTTGAATTTTCTATCATATTGAACCTAGAAACATTATGAAGAGCCTGGATTAAGTGGGAACCCATAAAAGGGACGTTATTGGTACTTTTTCTTTCTTCAAAAGGTACTCTTTAAAATTTCTATAATATTGAACCTGGAAATATGAAATTAAGCATGTAGAGCCCAGATTAATTTAGAGCGTATAAAATGGGCTACAATTGGTATTTTTTGATTTTTTGTAATAAAATTCGTAATGACTGTTTTTTAACACATCATGGTGAAGGGTATATAAGATTCGGCACAGCCGAATATAGAACTCTTACTTGTTATGTATTTAATATCGATTGGGGTAGCGATGAACACTGGGTATTAGCTAGTTATATTCTAAAAGTGAAGAAATTATAATACTCATATTCTTATAGTAATTAAAAAAATTAAATAAAATTTTAAACTGCCAGTGTTTATTACTCAAACTTAAGAAAATACAAATATGTAAATTAAAGTTGGTCTTAAAATATCAATTCTGGTTGGATGGATCTTATCTCGAATAACGAGAATCCGTGCATAAAATCGATTGGAAATTCTATAATTGGGTAATTTTTTTTTTAAATTTAATTTATATCCTTTTTCCATCCAAGGCTGACATCATTCGACAAAATGGTTTGAATAGAAAACTAGAGTAGTTGTGACAAAGTGTAATACGCCGACCGTTTTTCTCCTTTCAGGTATAACAAAGGGATCAGAAATATGGAGCCAAGTGTGTCCATAATGCGAACAGCAAATTACAACCTGCTAACCTAGCCTACATCTGCTAAAGACATGAAAATTATATAATTATGTATACATAAATTTTTTTTAATGACACATTTCTTGAAGAAATCAAAAAAAGTGTATTGTTAACGAAGTTTTATACATTTCAATCAATTTTCGTTATCCGATTGGGCAAAAAATTAACATCATTTAGTTTTAAATGCTAATAAAGACAATACGATACCTCTAGACTGTATACATACATATGCATATCACTAACGAAAATAACTACATATTAAACAAGTTTATTAAATAATGCTAATAGTTGTTTTTTCATCCATACATTATTAAAACAAACTAATAATATTTAGGGATAAAAAATAAATATCGCTAAATCGACTCAGAATGTGTTTCTGAGTCGATTGATATACTTTGTAGAGCCAATATTTTTTTGGTGTTAGAAACATCAGCATTTCATTTTATTTTAATTCCTTTCTTTGTAGTGGAAGTTTTTGCTGGATAGTTTATCTATTTTTTCATAATGTACAATATCTCCTTAAATATGTATAAGTATTTTATTTACTCCCACCTGTAATTAACAAATAGCAACAACACGATAACTGGGAATTTCGCGCTAAAAACTACTGAATATTTTGTGAGTAATAATTCGAAAAGTTCACGCTCTAAAAAATAACTGACATCAGCACTTTTACTTTCAATACACTTCATATCCTGTATCCTTTACAAATAAACATACATATAAACAAATACAAACATATTTATATCGCTCGTTTACTTCCATAATGATATAATACAAAAAATGTGCCTTAATAATGTTAATTCTTGTATTAATAATTAATTATTTTAAACAGTGTATTATGAAACATAAAAGTGTATATTTGATGCGTTACAAACGGATGTGTAAAATCAATTTACCCTACCATTTTTGATGATGTGTCTAATTTGAAGATAATGAAATATAATAAATGGTTTTTATATCCGATATTAATTGTTTTGTAAGTTTGTAAAATTATTAATTATGCTGTCATTGCTTCTTAAAATGTTTTCGTTGTTGTGTGTACAAATTATTAAAATATTATAAAGAAAGTTTTTGTACGTTCAAATTATGGTTAAATCGGTCATAATGCTTTAACGTCAAATACTTGACAATGCGAATCTATTTATGTATAGTGAATCAATTAAGTTATTTGCCTATTTTAAATTTTAAGAAAAATAATTATTTTATCCTAGCTGTTAAGCCTGTCTTAAGCAAGAAAAAATAAATCTGCTTGGCAAAAATAAAATATTTTCAAATAAATAGAAGAATTTTATAAATTAAACTTATTAATTGATTAACAAACTACTACAAAAATTCTTCAAATAAAATGAATTGAACAAACATATATCGAAACAACGAACTTTAAAAAATTTTGTTATACACAATGTTTTTTGTGAATATATCGAAGTTGTCCTTACGAAGAATTCCCTGCGTCGTAAGTTATTCTTCATGAATAACTTTTATTTTCACGTCATCTGCGGTCTTAACCCTTGAAAATGCTATATACAATTGACCATGATTAAAGTCATTTTTATAGTTATAGAGAATACCAGCCTTATTGGAAACTGCCGTCGACGTTAAACAATTGAAAGATCTGGATTTATTGGAGCATGGCCAATTCTTGGAATAAATGCCGTGCTCCCTTCAGCAGTACCTAAAATAATAGTTGTACAAATAAGATATTTTGTTAGCTTTGTGACTTGTAATCTTGTAAGCATTCATCTTTAATACCACATCTCTGTATGTTGAGTCTAAAGCTCGAATGTTTAATGTTAAAGGTAAAATTTGGAACCTTAACCATTGAATATTTTAAAAACGTTTGTATAATAGCCGCTCTGTGAGCATGTGGAACCACAGATAAACATTGGCAAAAATCTCCTCCTAGCAGCAATAACCTACCTCCGAATGGGTTGTAGTTTTGCAATAGAGTTCTTAATAATTTATCAACTGCAATAAGTGACTGGGTGACATTGTCCCAAATAATGATTTTTGCTTTTTTTAATAAAATACTCGTAGAAGTTTCGGTTAATGGCACCGGATGTTTAAACTGAGAGTGATAAGTACGACCTCCTTTCAGCAAAACTGTACTTATTTACGAAGAAAGTACATAAACATCGACTGGTTATAAATTGAAAAAAAGAGTATACGAGAATAAGAGAATAAATTACCATTAATCAGGAATGATAATTTCAGTACGTTTGTACTATTACTGTACTACTTATTTTGTTTAAAAGCAAAAAATTTAAAGAACTATATTAAAGAATTAAAAGAACTAAAATTAAGAACTATTTACTATCTTGAAATTTTTGTCATTACTTATTTGTAAGGAAAAACTACATACGGAAATCCTTCCTCTGTATGGCATATTGTTTTGTTGTGGCCTCATGTCATTCCTTTTTGACAGCCAAAGATTTTAAAATTTTCTTTAAAAAAACTTAATCGATTCACTGTATGTACCTCAAGTAGCACAAGAGTTTTGAAAAAGTTGTTGTTTATTCCCAGAAAATTATACTAATGCGTGAGTGCATTCCAACAAAGTAAATTGCTGGAAATAAATGACTTTCATTTTATAGGCCTCGTTATAATTTTAAAATGTCTAGGATATTGTTCTATTTTGACATACATACACTTGTGTGTGTGTAGAAGGGTAATCGAATAAAAGGTCAAAAAACTCTTGCATACTTCTATACTTTAAGAAATAATTTAACAATGTAATTTGTATGTACTTACAGCCATATATCAACGATATATTAAATAGTACATTTCATAAGAATTCTTAAAAAGGATTTTTTTGCAAATCTTTTTTTAAATTTATAATATAAAAGTGCCTTTCTTATGATTTCCACTGAATTATGTATCAGTATGTTAAAAGTGAAGGCTGTCTTAGAAGGCTTCCAAGTCACCTAACAAAAAGTTATAGAAACAAAAAATACAAATTTGAATTTTAATTAGTCACCATCATCATAATCATCCATTGTACTCGCAAAGGAAATGAAATGTGCCAGTAATTGTGAAGAAATATAATTAAGAATACATACATATTAAAATTTAATAGAAAACCTAATTGAATTTAATCCCTCTGTTGAAAACATTTTCTACAAGTCTTTAAGGATAAAATATTTTTTATTCTTAGCATTTTTTTCAATTAATCTATTATTCATTATTTAATTATCTTTTAATTGAGAAAAGTCCTAAAAAGGAAACAAGACAAACTAAAATAAAATAAATGTACATAAACACTTTATCAGCATTTGGGAATTAACGTATCGATACAATTCAATTGAAAATTTTACTACAAACGTGACTAAATTGTTGTGTTCGTTTTAGTGGTGACTGTAAGGACATTTATTTATCATAATATTAATTCATACTTTTGTGGTCTAATGTTTATAGATTATAACATATACTTAATTGTGTGATTACTTGTGTGCCTAAGGACAATTGAAAGTGTTAAATTAGGTTGCTAAAAGTAAAATTAGACAAATTATGAATATTAGGGTCGACGTGTTTGAATGGAGAGCAAATGAGTCACTGATGCTTACACCGAAAATAAAATCTAGGTTTATTCTAAGATACCATTTATCAAAATTGTCAAAAGATATTAAGTTGGATCAGAAAAGTTATTTTTTCCTTATTTCAAGCAATTAAATCTTATGAAGTTTTGATATCATGTGAAAAGAGAGAAGTTTTAAATAGCGTGTCATAATTTTTTGTGATAAGAATCAGTTGATTTGGTTTCAAAAAGTTTAACAAATCCTAATTATGTTGGTCCGTGTAATTAGACATTCAGACAAGATGATCCTGTTACTGCATATGTAACAGGTTTCTTAGAAAATTACAATTTTTAGGGAACCGGTTTTTCGGTATTTTATCTCTAATTTTATTGAATAATTGTTAACCAAAATTAAATTTTTTTTAAAATTAATCTGGAAATTAATATTTTTTTTAATACATACATCTTCCATTAACACCACATATGTATGTGTATATAGATATATGTGTAACAAGAACAAGTCGGGCATGGCCGACCATATGATACCCTTCACCAGTGAGTTTGTTCAAAATGTGGATTATTTTTTAAATAATATTAAGTTTTGCCGGTTTTTGTTGGCATACAATTATATTTAACATAATTATGGCATCAAAAGCCCGGTTGTGTGGGGGCTAGCCGAAATAATGAATGGATATCAACCATTTTCCATAGTGTTTGACTTTGGGCCAAAAGAAGAGTATGTGTCAAATTGGTATACTTTAAGGTGGGTGTAGGACAAATATTTTTGGGTGTTACAATCATCAACACAAACACACAATACCCTCTCCGCTATAGTGGTATGAAAATGTGCAAAAGTCAGCAACAATATGAGAAACTCTTTCAATTGCAATCAACTGTAACAACAATGTTTAATATTTTAAGGACTTTTTAAAGAGGCCACATACATAAATACACCCACTTTCATGTATTATCACACACTCCCACGAAGATACGAGGATAAATTATTCTGTGCTACTACACAATGAACATCGATTTAAATTTTTTATTTTTTGTTTTCGAAAAAATAAATAAGTATTGTATATAAAGCCTGAAATATAAGTTTCAGATATTGTGACCAAAAATAATTTGTTTTCACCGTTGACCTTTTGTAAGCTCGACCGTTTCCAATATATTTTTTAGTTTCTTGTTTACTTTCATTATTTTTGCTGAAATAAAAGCACTGTAAATTCTAACTATAATAGTTTTCCGAGATATAATTTTTTTACATATTAGGTATGCCACGCAAATTATTGCAAGTTCTCAAATTTTCCAAACGTTTAATTAGATTTTAATGTTACCTATTAAAAATTTTAATAATATAACAGTTTCCAAGATGCACGAAATTTTTAGATTCTCATTTACTCCGGGCTCTACATACTTAATTTCATGTTTCTAGGTTCAATATTATAGGAAGTTCAAAAAGTACCTTTTGAAGAACGAAAAAGTACCAAAAAGTATTAACCGTTGTACTGTAATACTACCGTCATAAAAAATACACAGCTGAATAAAACCAAATACATCTCCACACGCACATATACATCTTTATCCAATTAACAGTGTTGTTGTTGCTTTTTTAACAAAGCATGAAAAAAATGTGGCTTTTTTGATGAAATTTTCAGAGGTTGTCTCGGATTTTTGCTAATATCTCCGTTATTTATAGACCGATTTTGCTGATTTTAAATAGCGATCTTCTCGAAAGCATATCTAACTGAATAATTGAAGATTCGGATCTCACCGATATCTGAGGACCTCTAAAAACTGATTTCAACAGACAGACGGACATGGCTTAATCGACTCCGCTATCTATAAGGATCCAGAATATATATACTTTATAGGGTCGGAAAGTTATATTATAGAAATTACAAACGGAATGACAAACTTATATATACCCTTCTCACGAAGGTGAAGGGTATTAAAATTCGTTATCTTGGAAACTGTTACAGTTAGAATCTTAAAATTTTGCACAAATAATTTTAACGCCCATGTAAACATTTTGGATAATAAATTGACGGACTACTATGGGGGCTCCAAGCCCCCATCTATTAGATCTAGAACCTTCAAATTCTATATGAATAACTTCGACATTCATGTGAGATGAACGGGCGGACTCTTAATGGGGGGCTTGACACCACATATATGAATTAAATAAAAAAATTCTTATATCTGGAAAACTGTTAGATAATTCCAATTTTTTATAGATAGATATAAATTGGCGAACTTACAATAATTTTCTTGGCATCTCTCATATGTAACATATTGGTAATCTGGAAAACTATTGTGGTTAAAATTTTCAAAATCTTTAAGTGGGCAAAACAAAAAATATTGTATATCGCAACGCATAAGAATATGAACTATTTTTTAAGAATAAAAGTATATATTAAATTTTTGCAAGTAAAAAATAAATAAATCATTAATCTATTATTTTAGAATTTAAATGAAATATATTATCATCAAAAGAAATTATAATAAACTTTTGAAAATTTTTTTATTTCTGTCCAAATTTCAGCTCTTTAGCTCTAACCGTTTAGGCTGTGCGATGATGAATCAGTCAATCAGTCAGTCAGTCAGTAACGTTAGAATTTTATATATATAGATTATATTTCCTAAGACCTAAGAGTACAAATAAAAACCTTTCGGATGTATTTCCTGTATTTACGTATTTATAGCCACTTTTACATTTTTGTATTTCATAGTTTATTTAATCTTCTTCTTCCTTGGTATTTACATAGTGATATTAAACACATGATTTTTGTTCGTAGAAAGTATGAATGATTGGTAACTATAAATGTTAAAGAATCGTATCGTAAACAAATTAACTTTCGTTAATCTACATTTCGTCATTTCCATAAGATCCCAAATAAAACGGCAGAATTCAAAATAAAGTACTTATGTGTCTGATTATATGAAAGTCATTATAAGGGTACTTAAAAGTAATACAGACGGTAAGTGGTAATCAGTGGAAATCATCATCAACATAGTGTAGATAGATCATGTACCCTGATTGCTGGTAGAACAGTAGGCTTCTTTAAAAAAATGTTTGTCATATTTCTCAAAAAAGTTCTACACTGGGCCCCTTAAGTATGTATGTTTGTGTGATTTTTTTATAGCCATTTTTTTTTTAAGGGAGTAATAAATATTATTGGAAATTTTATTTCTTAAAGTAAGCTACAGCCCTTAAAATAACTTATTCTCTTAAATTAGTGAAGTTTAAAGGATTGATACCATTAAGATGTATTTTAAAAATGAAATTTGATATTTAGTTTATTTGGAAAGAGAGAAGATATTTGTTCAATATTTGAATTCAAAAATTAAAATTAATAACTATTAACTAGTTATGAAATTGTATTTTCATTTAACTTAACTGTTTTGAACTGCTGGTTTTATGATTTATCATGTTTATAAACATTTTGTTTATCAACATTAATATATCGAAACTTCTAACAAACTGTTGAAATAGCACTTATGTTGTGTAGTGTTATATGGCGAAAATATGACAAAATAAAGTGCAAACTAAAACATATAGAAGTAACATTTTGTTTATTGCAAAATATTTATTGGTTTTGAATTAGTCTTAGTCCTTTGCGGAATACTCTTTACTAGTTACCAAATGTAGGTCATTTGATTACAATAATTTTTAAGCTATGGCAACACCTAACACAATGTTAAACAAACAACATTAATTTACGAAAAACAACAAACAAACGTTTAAAGGGAAATAATACCTCGATTTGGAGGTAATTTTGTTTAGTAACAACTGAAGGAAAACTTTGTGTTGTAATATCAAATCGATGATGTTGGTTAAATTCCTCCTTTATACACAGACTAGACTAAAATATTTGTCTATCGGGTAACATTGTCAACATTTCAATGTTTTGAGCTACATTTAACAAGAAATGAAAAGGACATAAAATTAATTTATACAAACATAATATCGCCGCCTTAATTTAGAAAGGACGCAATAAAAGTTTCAAATATTTTAAAGTTTTCGAAATTTTAACCTTTTTAGTACCAAGTCGAAAATATTCGATATTAACAAGTAGAAAACATGCAAGGATAGTGGCTAAACGGAATAAACCCTTTTCCAAATTTAATTTTAATATTTTTTTATTAAAAAGGCGTATAAATTTGTTAATGATTTAGAAAATAGCTTAGATGCTGAAGGTTATTGCAGCAAAACGATCCGCGAAAAAAAGTATGGTAGTGGTATAGCCTAATTTTGGTATTAGGCCTATTGTATATATTATGAACCCATATACAACCCATCTTCAAATTATGTGAAAAACCTTATAATCTTGTCAGATCTGGCAATGTACTGACAATAACAAATTGTTAGCAACAAGTAAATTGCAAGTTAGGATTGTGAGAAAACTTTATTTTATTGAAAGACAATTGGAGTCGGTCAGAGTTGAACATTTTGATCATACAGTACTTTCTTCAAATGAGTGTAACACTTGCTTTTCCTAGCAAAAATTGTCCAAAGTACTTAAGATAGCTATTACTTTAATCTTTCAAAACTCAACTTTTAATGGTCCCTTTTTCAAAATAATGCTAACATAATATAATTTACAGGATAAAAGTGGAAGAAATCTTAGACCACTTCCTTTTACAGCTTTGTGGTTACTTAGTGAGATGCAAAGGGCATATACATATTTCTTTAAAGAAATATTTGAACTCAAAAGCCAGCTTTGAAATTTTTACCATATGACTAATTTGTTTTTTATTTGTGTGTAAATTTTATTAAAATGTTGCAAATAAAAACTCCAGAACTACCCTAGAAACTATCCCTAAAGGAGTACAGTATAAGATCGACCGCTATTACATACTTACATATGTAATCGGTACATACGATTACATATGTAACTTGTTAAAATTAACAAACATCTACACACGCACATGTACATCTATATCCAATTTACAGTGTTGTTATTGCTTTTTTAACAAAGCATGAAATAAATGTGGCTTTTTTGATGAAATTTTCAGAGGTTGTCTCGGATTTTTGCTCATATCTCCGTTATTTATAGACCAATTTTGCTGATTTTTAATACCGATCTTCTCGAAAGCATGTCTAACTGAATTATTGAAGATTCGGATCTCGCCGATATCTGGGGACCTCTAAAAACTGATTTCAACAGACAGGCAGACGGACATGGCTTAAGCGACTCCACTATCTATAAGGATCCAGAATATATACTTTATAGGGTCGGAAAATTATACTATAGAAATTACAAACGGAATGACAAACTCACGAAGGTGAAGGGTTTAGGTTTTTCTGACAATAAAAAATAGAAAATGCAATTTTGACACCAATAAGTAACAGAACATTTTTTTGTTCGACTTTAATTAGTTTTCTTTTACCTACTCATCCTATACACTTTAACATTTTTTTTAATTAATGTATAAATATGTTTTTTCAAAATTTCACTGACGATATATAATTTTTTTTTGACACGCATTAATACGTACATCTGTATGTATATACATATGATCATTAGGGACGTATCTATTAACATTTGTTGCAAATATGACATTTTTTAATTAATGTATAAACATGTTTTTTTCAAAATTTCACTGACGATATATACATTTTTTGATACGCATTAATACGTATCTATTAACATTTGTTGCAAATATGACATAGCATTGTCGAATTGAGTATTACAAATTATAACAAAACGACAGTATTATTTTGTCGTTGTTGTTAAAGAATTTCACTCACCAAATGCAATCAATTAAGGTTTTATACAATTAAAAAAAGTTTCAATTAAAAATAATTGCATCAAGCAAGCTTTGCACCTATAACCAAATTTGTAAAAAAAAAATTAAAAAATTTATTTTTTTCCAAATAACGAATTAATCAGAACAATTAGTGTCAGATAAACAGTGACTAATTCAATAATTGTATAAATTAAATATTTAATAAATATAAAATTGATTTTTTATTAATTTTTGAATCAAATCAATTAACCTGTTTGGTAGAGAATTTTCCAAAAAAAAAAAAAAAAAAACAATTTAGCAATTGATTTAAACAATCAAATTATTAATCGATTATTCACAACGTAAAAGGAATACTCGACCTTTAACACTGTGTTCAGCATTTACAAAAAATATCACTTTATTGTCATAGTTGAACATATAAAGTGTTTCATAAATTGTCAAGAAAATTTAGTATTATATGCCTGAAATTTTATTGACTATTTAAGAATTATAAATATTTCTAGCGCAAAAATTTAAAATAAAATATTTAAAAAAAACTAAAATAGAAAAGTAGACTAAAACATTTTTTCAATCAATTAAAAAATAAATTGAATCAATTGAATAATTAATCAAAATTGTACACTTAGGTTTCAAAAAACGAGATAATTAAGACAAATAAAAAATTGTTTAAATGAAAATTAAAGAAAGAGGAAAACATGTTAATTGAAAATAAACTACCGATAATTTTTTCTGTGTACATATTTTCAATTATTTTATGGAAAAATACATTTTATTCCTTCATTAAGTCGTTTTATAATTATGTACTCGTAATAATAACTGATGACTTACTACAAAAGATAATTAAAAAAATAGAAATTTTGTATATAATGACAGATTTATCAGCCTAAACCGTCAAAGCTAGAATTATGATTTTTTCTAGTTCTTTTCTAGTTTTCTGACATTGTATAGATACAAGGGTAAAAGTTGGTTAATTGAAGAAATTATGTTGGTGCGTAATGTTTTTAATTACAAATGACAAAAAACAAAAATATGAAGCCATTAGTAATACAACATTTTCCATCACAGGGTGGTATTCAAAAATCTCACCAAAATTAGTTATCTCCCTAATGTAAATATATGTATATACATATATACCCGGATATTTAAACGGATGGCGTTCGTACATTTGTATAAAAATGTCTGCCATTTAAAGAATGAGACAAACAAGTATTTATTTGTTTTTCTATGGGGACGTGTACATACATACATGCAAACGTATCCTTATTGTATGTGTGCAAAACATTAATTTAGCGTTGCCCCATTGATACAATTAATTTTGATCCACATTTGGTTTATTATTGTTAATTGGTTACATTTATTTTAAGCCAAATTTACCATAACGAAAGTTATATTATTGAACAATAAAGGTTCGAAGTTATAAAAAAAATATGATTGTTTAAAAAATAAAACAAAAATTCAGTGAAAACCTATTTTAAAATTTTAATTCGGTAAATGTTTAAACACTTCGTAGGTTTTTGCAGTTTTCTCAAAAGTTTGGTAACAAAAATAATTCTAGATTGGCAACGCTTCAAGAAATCCCATTGTTAATTGAATGTGGTTTCATATGTGTGTATGTTTTCTATAAAATGTTATTTACATTTAAAGTTATTTATACTCAACACTACTTTAGTGGGGACGGTATATTGGATATGTGCTGATGTTTGTAACGTATAGAATTAATTAAACCCTGTACTTTAGTCCGTTTGTAATTGAACTACAGGTTGTAATTTTGAAGAAAATTTAATGAAATTTTGTACACAACAAAAATTTAACACAAATACTCTATTATTAAAAATAATACACACTTTACTTATACTCGTAACTAGTGTAGGATGTTATACGGTCGGCCATGCACGATTATCCTTTTTTACTTGTTTTACTAAAAATACGTATGGATGTATTATTATTAAATATATTTAATTTAACTCAATAAAAAGAAATATAAATTTATTATGAACATAGTAACTAAAACTATACCTTAGAGTGTCCCAAGAAGCAGTTTCTTTTGGGAATATGATGTAAGCGCACATCTTAAACATTGCGTATTTTATCACTAAACACTGAAAAATAAAAAAACAAGTAGGAAAGTATAGTCGGGCATGGCCGACCATATAATACCCTACACCATGAGTATGTTTTTAAAATTTTTACTTTTTATAAAATTTTTATTTTTTTATAAAGAAACTTTTATGTTGAATATTACCATAATTCCAAAATATTTAAGCAATTTATTGATAAACAACTAAAATTTCTAAATGAGGCTTTATATAGGTCAAATATGGGCCGATCATCGGTAAATTTTGGAAAAGGATATATTTCTAAATAACGGTTAGTTTTGTTGAGTTTCATTGCGATACAAATGGTTACAAGTAAATTTTAGACGTTTAAGTCATTTTTTGAAGGGGGGTTTGTATGGGGGCTAGGGTCAAATATATGCCGATCCTAACGAAAATCTGCAGTGTCATTTATACTTATATAAAACTTATTTGTGCCAATTTTTAGAGAGGTAGCAGAATATTTGACGTAATTATGGCATAAAAAGTTCAAATCGGGAGGTACGGTTGTATGGGGGCTAGGTGAAATAATGGACCGATTTCAACCATTTTCAACCCTGTGCCAAAAAACATGCTTGGTCCAAATTTCATCAAATTATCTTGAAAATTGCGGCCTGTACCTTGCGCACAAGTTTTACATGGACAGCCAGCAAGCCGGACAGACGGACGGACATGTCTTAATCGACTCAAAAAATGATTCTGAATCGATCGGTATACTTTAAGGTATTGGAACAATATTTTTGTATGTTACAAACATCAGCATAAACGTATAATACCCTCCCCACTATAGTGGTGTAGGGTATAAATATATTTCATACCAGCCACTGTAAACCTAAATCTCGCCACTATTTTCCAAAACATTCTACTTAACAATTTATTATTCCATGTACCCTTATAGGATTGTAGTGATAACCAGTTTTAGGTTTGTCGAGTTAACTACCTTAAGTTCCTTTCCTTGTATGGTAACCATATGATACAAGCTTAATTCTGGTTGAGTGTTCAATTAAAAATTTGTTCAGTCCAATACGGTCTTAGATGTCACCTTTTCTCCTGATATCATCCTAATTGAGTTCTGTCGGTAAATATGTTAACGCCGTCGCATTTATTCTAATTCAATTTAAGCATTCCGTTATTGGTTGAACTTCTGCCTGATAGCTAGTGTTGAGTTCATGGCACTATTTATATCCAATCAACATGTACCCTGAATCCCTCTAGTAGTTTAATATTATTAAGAATTGGTGTAATCACACTTAAACCTAAGTACTTAACTCAGTATTTCTGGTTAACATTCAGGCCTCCCGAATGAGTCCTACTATACACAATTAATTTTGCTCCTTTCCCCTTAGATATACTATATTATAACATCATCTACATGGCTAAAATAGTTATGTTCTTTCTTGGTTAGGGTCTGTAAGAAAAAATGTGACAAAACGCCACCGTGAAATACTTTTTTTGATAGTTATATCGTACATTTCGTAACTTATTTTTACCCCGTTCGCGTAGAGAAAGACTGCCATCGAATGATTCAATCAATGAACTTGTCAACGTTTCTAAGTTGGCATTGTTATCTAATAGACTCCGGTAATGGCTTTAGTATTTTCAATCTTATGTACCGAAAGAGTTTTTTGATAAAGAAACTCTCGCTCTTGTTGGATAGATATGACTACTTCGGTGATTATATCAGGTTTAGTGATAACATTATTTTTAGTGGGTACTTTCCCAACTCTAGCCAGTTTACTGCCCAGCCTTTTATGTAAGCAGTGGACTTTGAGAGCACCGAAAGATACGTCCTCTTTGCCATCCCCGGCTTAGTGTTGTTGACAAGATATTTTGCTTGCCTGTTATACTACCGGTATCGTATACTACATAGCAACTACTTGACGTAAGATGCCGACTTTTTTACTTATTATATGGAAAAAAATGTGGACTTTACTTTAAAAATAGCTGTAGCTTTTCTTACTTATTAGGGATGTTTACTCTTATTATTGATATTAGTCACTCTTCCAATTAAGATGAGTATTATAAGCATTATATAGTATATCGCAGGCACAACTGAATCTCAAATCATTAATTGTTTAATATAAAAATTATTGTCAAAGAACCCATAGTGCGTCATTTTAAAATTCAATAGGCCAAAAAATAAAACACATTTATGCGATGCCAACAATTCAACAGTTTCATTAATTAACACTTTTTGTTTACAGTGTAAAACGTTTAATAATTTTGTATTTATACTTGTTTTTGTCATACTCAACCCTCTCTGGTGCGCTCATTCTACTGTGTTTACTACTCGTATTTTTAGTAAAAATGTGCTAAATGTGATGAATACTACTTATTGTACATTGACTAATCGGAGAATAAACCAACAACATTAACTAACAACAACTAGATGAATGAGTAGAAAAAGGAAATTATTTTTAGAGGAGTCAGTCATAGTCCGCCGTCGCCGCATGTTATTATAACCAATCGGCCAAATTAATCTCAACTCTAAACATATTTTCACAAAATTATCATATTTAGTTGCAGTTAACACCCTTTACGATTTACAAGTCCAAAAAATAAATTGTTCAAAATTGTTCTAATAAAATACAAATAAAATAAATAAATAAAAATATCGTGATATTTTGGTGCCAAATTGTAATTTAAGTGTTTTAAAGTTTAAAATTAGAAATGGAATCAAAAGTCTGTAGTGCATTATTTAAAATGTACATCATATGCTAATAAAAAATCTGTGTAAATATAATAATTCAGTTATTTGTAGCAAAAAATATGTTTGTGAGAATCAACAGTTGGTTTTTGTAAAAAAAAGTTTTACAATCTTTTAAAAAAAATAATAAAAAAATTAAATTAATAAAAATATAATAATATTTGTTAAATTGTTATACAATAAGGTGCGTTTATTAAAGTTTTTGAAAAAAATAGCAAAAAATATGAAACAAATCTAAAAATATTTATCGATTTTTCTCTTCATCATCAATTTATGAATAAATAGCAGCGATATTGTTGTTGTATGTTGCCATTACTTACATACAAACAAACACATACAATTCAATATTTTACATACACATGTGGATAAACTAATAGGCGTGAATTTTGTATGTAAGTTTTTTTAATTATTTAATATTTAAAATTAATTTTCAAATACAATTTAAATTATTTTTGTTCCCGACGTTTTAAGATATCTCATAAAGTACTATTCATCCCACATAGATTACTTTATATATAAACATATAGGCTTTTCGAACGCAAATTCTACTTTTTTAATATCGCTTCACTTTTTAAGATTTGATGAAATTTGCACATATTATCCAAGAACGAAGCGATTGAAATCGGTCCAATATTTAGATACAACAGTATCCTACGATTAAAGTTTTTAATCTCACTATAGTGATATATTCTAGTATCTCTACAAAAATCAGCACAAATAAGTTTGATATAAGTTTTTAAAAACTCTGCTGATTTTCGTAATAATCGAGCCTCATTTGATCCTAATCTACTTCTGAAGATGACTTGAAAAACAATAATGTGTGATTGTTTGTTTGAAGTTTGTAGAGGAAACAATTGAATCGATTTTCCTGATCTTTTCACAGTGGCTTCCTACGAGAAGCCACTCCCAAATACTAAATAAGTTTCAAGAGTTGCATATTGCAACATCTTTGACATCTATAAAAATATTTATGGAAAAAATAAGCGGAATATGTTGGTTTACCAATGCTGGTTAATTTTTAAAAATCTATGAAAAACTGGAAGAGTTATGCTAAACTTTCTAATAGCATGTTCCTCGAGTGTTTTTATACTTAGATGGCTGCATTGCATACATTTGATCATAAATTTAAAGATCCAATATTAAAGTGCGTCATATAGAACGCTAAAAGCTTTTTAAATAATTAATTTCTACAAGTGGTATTAGTTTGTTTAAATTGGTAAACAGATTTTCAAATTATAAAAAATACCTTTCTTATAGCAGTAATATTTTACAATTTATGTATCTCAAAATATTTGCAAAACATACACCTATTTTTCTGCCCAGTTATGTGCGAGCACAAACACTAGTATTTATTATTAATTTATTTTCGTGTAAATGTATGTAAGAGTAATTGTGTGTGAAAGTGAGTACAATTTAGTGTATTTTTGAATGTTTATTGTTGATCCATCTATATATCTATTTATCCATTATCACTAAAAGTGATAATTATATTAACTCTGATGTCAAATGATAACAAACCACCACCAACAATCAATGCGCAAAATATATATATTTATGTATGTGCATATGTATACATACATATATGCAAGTTAGAGCACCATCTAAAATAATGTTGGATTAATAATGTAAACTGTTTTTTGTATAATTATATAAAAAATAAAAAATTTGTTCTTTGTAGTAGATTTTTGTTCTTTGTAGTTGATCCGTTTAGTTTTACTTAAATGTTGGAAAATATCATTTCCATCTAGGACGAATGTATTTTTAGGGACATGTTTAATACATATATACTTTTATTTGCTAATAACAATTTTAAGATAAACAAAATTAAAACAAAAACGTATCGTTTTCATGAACTTACAAACACGTAGTTGTCTAAAAAATCTATGTGTGGTCGATTCTATTAGATATAAATTGAGTTTTATTGATCTGCGTTAAAAGAATATTTAATAAGTAGTTAATATTTAAATTTTAAATAAAAACTTGAACAAAAAAACATGAATTTACACCTCAAAAGTAATGAAAAAGTGATGGAAGTTTTTTTTATAACTTAAATTCACTACTCTGAAGTAATTTTTTAGATAATAATCCAAATCTTCTAATAGTAAACTTATGTTGTATTTTGACGCCAAATTGAATATTGTAAAATGTAAATCAATTGAAGCATAAAGCCAAATAAGGCTGTTTTCTATTTTTTTATTTTATTTGTGGTTAACAGTTTATTTACAGAAACTCTGCGAATTATGAGTTATTTTGTTTGTTATAAATGGTAAATGAATATCTATTTATAAAACTTCGGAGTTTGAACCCAGAAATTTAGTTGTTGTCAGTGATTCTAGCTCCAGCTGTTTACTTAACCCATTCGTTCCCACTGTATTCGCTTGGGTGCAAAAAAACAACCGATTTTATAATTCTAGATTATCCATGCTACTGAGTTTTTTGTAAAATTTGATTTTTGGAATAGTACTTTTGAATCTAAAGAGTAAATGTAACTAATTACAATATCATAAAAACATTGATAAATTTTAACAAATTGTCAAATTTGTCAACAGAGTTTTTAAATTTTTAAATTTTTCATACCTTTCATTGGAATTTGATGTCAAACTCTTTCAAATAAAGTAAACAGGATTTTATAAGATTTTTTTAAATAATTAAAAATTAGTTTTTAAGTTTTTTTATAAGCTTAAATATTGGTGTACTCGCTTGGGTACAATGGGCCTATCCATACCTATTTTTTCATATATCTAAATTATCTTTTAAGGATGTTTATGTCCTCTTTGGTAAAAACTTTTGATGGCTTGTAGGTGCTACTGATTGTCATTATAATAAAATCAATTCACATTTAGATTTTTTATTTTTTTCAAATATTGCCAAGAAATGAATGAAAAATGAACTGATAAATACTGTTAATTACTAGAGGTGAATGCGAATTGTATGACAGCAGTGGCAGATAAGAATATTTCCCATTTCATGAATTTTAATTAATTTATTTTGACACAAATATCAATAAAGTGTCGAAAAAGTGCAATAAATACGATAATTCACAGAGAATTTCAATACAATTCATAATAAATCTAATGGAAAAATTCTCAAAACTAATTGATTCGATTTTTAATGAAAGAAAATACCAAAATATTAAAACAATAATAATAAAAATTGTTTGTAAAATTTGTTTTATTTTTTTGTATTTATACCCATATTGTCCCGCTGTATCCATCCGAGTACAGCCCAAAAATCGCATTTCCAAAATTAAAAATTTTTTGTTTTTAAATTTAATTTTAAATTAACCCATAATAAAATTCATTTTGCAACAAATAATTTAAATTCATTGATTTTAAGATGTTTGGGATCTAATGGGTTAATGCAAGTCAATGTAACTTCGTGAACAGTTTTCCAAAAAAAAAATGTAAGTAAATCTTTGTTATTTAAAAATAATAAACCAAAATTTTAGATAAAAAATTACGCAGTGATACATCAAAAAAATGCAGGGGTTCTCATATACCAATTCCATTTCGTTATGATCCATAGAGTAGGAATATATTTTTAATTTTTCCCGATCACTTCGTTTAGTTCCTTTTTAAGAGCAAAAGATGTGAAAAAGAGCTATTTTTGAAGTTTTAACTTTAAAAAAATATATTTATGGTGGTTGCAACCGATTTTCAAATTGGATATTTTGTTTTAAAGATACAAGTGTTGTCTTTCAACCCAAAAAAATAAATCCAAAATTTATGATTAATGTCTTGGTTACGGCCATTTAACATTTTTATACAAAAACAAGTATGAATGTATAGTCGGGCGTAGCCGACCATATGATACCCTACACCAGCCAGTATGTATCTTAAAAATGGGGATTATTTAAAAAATTAAGCATTTGGTTTGTTTTTTTAACTTTATTTCGGAATATTTTTATTTTTTTTTGGCAAAAAAAGAGATTTTTAGGAGGGCTCAAAGGGGAGTAGGGCAAAATATGGCCCTATCCTTAAAAATGTTGGTAGGGGAAGTTAAGTCTTCTTCAATATTATTTATGTACAAAATTTAAAAGTGTTATTAGTGTTTGTAAGTGAATTTTGACCTTTAAGTCATTTTCTGAAGGGGAGTTTGTATGGGGGTAGGGTCAAATGAAGCCCGATCATTACAAAAATCGGTAGTGTCATTTAAAGTTCTATAAAACTAAGTTTTGTCGACTTTTGTTAACATAATAAATCATTTAAACAAGTAGGAAAGTATAGTCGGGCTTGGCCGACCAAATAATACCCTACACCATGAGTATATTTTTAAAATTTTTACTTATTATAAAATTTTTATTTTTTGTAAAGAAACTTTTATGTTGAATATTACCATAATTCCAAAATATTTAAGAAATTTATTGATAAAAAACTAAAATTTCTGAAAAGGCTTTATATAGGTCAAATATGGGCCGATCCTCGGTAAATTTGGGAAAAGGATATATTTCTAAATAACAGTTAGTTTTCTTGAGTTTCATTGCGATACAAATGGTTACAAGTCAATTTTAGACGTTTAAGTCATTTTTTGAAGGGGGGTTTGTATGGGGGCTAGGGTCAAATATAGGCCGATCCTTACGTAAATCTGCAGTGTCATTTATACTTATATAAAACTTATTTGTGCCAATTTTTAGAGAGATAGCAGAATATTTGACGTAATTATGGCATAAAAAGTTCAAATCGGGAGGTACGGTTGTATGGGGGCTAGGTGAAATAATGGACCGATTTCAACCATCGTCCTTGTGGCAAAAAACATGCTTGATCCAAATTTCATCAAATTATCTTGAAAATTGCGGCCTGTACCTTGCGCACAAGGTTTACATGGACAGCCAGCCAGCCGGACAGACGGACGGACGGACATGTCTTAATCGACATTAATAAGTATACCCTACCCCACTATAGTGGTATAGGGTATACTTAATTATAAGCCAAAAGGCCCTATTTGGGGGGTACGGTTGTATGAGGGTTAGTCGAAATAATGGACAGATTTTAACCATTTTCAATAGGCTTTGTCCTTGGGCAAAAAAAAGCGTGTGTGCCAAATTTCATCCAATTATCTTGAAAATTGCGACCTGTACCTTGCGCACAATGTTTACATGGACAGCCAGACGGACGGACGGACATAGCTTAATCGACTCAGAAAATGATTCTAAGCCGATTGGTATACTTTAAGGTGGTTATAGGACGAATATTTTTGTATGTTACAAACATCAGCACAAACCCAATTTACCCTCCCCACTAAAGTGGTGTAGGGTATAATTAATTTGTATGGAGAAAACTAAAAATTCGAGGAACACGCTATTAGAAAAATTGGCATAAATCATCCAGTTTTTCATACATTTTTATGAAATAACAAGTTTTAGAAACCTTCCTTTATGTGATTCTTCAGGAAAGTAAAAAAGATGAACTTACTGCCTCATGTCAAAGTAGAGCATGATGAAAATGAAATTTTTTTAAAAAAGTGAGAGTTTTTTTACTTAAACGACCGTAATTCAGACATTTGACCATAAATTTTGGATTTCTTTTTTTGGATTAAAAGGCAACACTTGTATCATTAAAAAAAATATCGGATTTGAAAATCGGATGAAAACTACTAAACTTATGATTTTTGAAATTTAAAACTTCAAAAATGCCTGTTTTTCGCATCTTTTGCTCTTAAAAAGTAAGTTAACGAAGTGATAGGGGAAATCTAAAAATATATTCGTACTCTATGGACTATAACGAAATAGAATTGGTATATGAGAACGCCTGCATTTTATTTTTCTTCACTTTTGTATCACAGTGTTATTTTTTTTTTGCATTTAGATAGAATAACGAAATAAGAATAATTCATCAAAAAATGTTGATTTTATTTGGATGGGTTTTATTTAATTTGTTTGTGACAAAAGTTGTGCAAGATTTTCGCTCACCTAGATTTCTGGAATCGGTAATGTACATTTGGAAACTACAAATATAAGACTAAAATTTATTTAAAGTATGTGTTCCATTCATTACATTGTAATATAGGAAATAACAACTACAAATTACCGAAATTTAAGAAGTTTTTGTTGGGATGTAATAAGACCATCACGAGAGAAGTGGGTCAGTAAAAATGAAATTACACCATTCGGCTTGTCAGATTGTATAGTCGGGCATGTTCGACAATATGATACCCTACAATAGTGCGTATGTTTAGAAAGCGTATTAGGGCAGTGATCTGTCTTCTCCCTGCTTAGAGTCCCATAAGCTGAGGGAGGTCAGATAGTTAACCAACTGGGAAATGGGGGTGAAATAGAATGATCTACACGGATAGAGCAAGAGTATTCAATTATTAGGCTTTTTGTCTTATTCGGTTCATTCGACAAATAATTATTTGAGGTTTTAAGTTAGGTTAATAGCCGGATAATTCAAAATTATTCGGTTAATCAAATAAAAGGAAAATGGATATCTTTTTCTTAATAATATTATTTCTATTTTACAATAAAGGAAAATGGATATCTTTTTCTTAATAATATTATTTCTATTTTACAATATATTTCTTCCTATAACAAACAAAATTTTAATTTTCCACTACTTTAAATTCAATTCTATTAAGATTTTTCTCAAATATTAGAAATTATTTATTTTCACGTAAAATCCTTTTTTATATAAATAAATAAAGTTTATTAAATTTATGTTTTTGATATTTAACAACGAGTTCCAGAATTCATACGTTCCAGTGAACTAGATTATAATTGTGTTGCTGAAGAACTTATTAGAACTTAGCCCAGCACAATTCCTCAAAACTGGATGTAGGTTGTAAAAGCGATATAATTATTTTCAAGATTTCTTTCAGAAATCTGAAATGTTTCTTCATGCACCCATTCTAGAAGTAGGTTAATCAGAACCACTTATTACAATGTTTCTGAAGTATTGTTATAAAAATAATCCAATAAATATTCTTCAATTTAGAAAAGTAATTAAGAAATTAATACAGAAAGTAAATTTATTATAAAAATATTGAATTTTGTATAAGATATACAGTTTTTTTATTGTTAAATAATAAGTTTTTCTTATTCGATTAATCGATATAAATTATTTGGTTTATTCGTTATTTGAAATTTGGCAATTTTCATTTGTTCGAGCGATTAATCATCAAAAATTAATCGATTAACCGATCGACCAAATCGAACTCTCTCACAAATCTCGGGAGTTGACAATTGAGAATAAACCTAAGAAAAAAAGAGCTCACCGTCTTCTTATAAACAGTAGAAGGCAAGCCATACTTGACTCAATGGAAACTCATGTCAGAATCCTTCGAGTAAGTAATGCCAAGCCAGATATTCCAAAGATGACCATGTCAGCGAAATCAACAAGGAAGGTAAGAGTATCTCAAAAGAAGCCCCGAAAATGATAGAGGAGAAGCTAGACAGTAGAAAAGCAGAAGAGCCGCCATCTTATGCCAAAGTTGCCAGATCAGGGATGATCTCTGATATGCAGTTTACGATACCTAAGATCAAAGCATCAGTAGATACTACTGATAACATTGAGCAACCAAATCCTAAAAGCGAGGGAGCTAAAACAAACTCACCAAAAGAAAGTGCATTTCCAAAATTGGAAAGTTGACGATTGAACGAGCGAGGAGGTGATCAGCAACTCGCTGGAACGCAGTTTAAATGGATGACTATGACTGCGGTTATACATATAAACCTCCATCGGGGCGATGATGGGTAAAATTGCACAGGTAAGATGTGTACATGTAACTTTAATCCAGGAACCTTGGACGATTCACAACAAAGTTTCTGGATTAAATCATGTAAATTTCCAACTTTTCTACGCTGATACAGGGTCTCGACCAAGAACATGTATATATGGATAGCTGATAGCATGGCTAAAAGCAGTAAACCAGACAAAGGCCTAAAATTTAAGCAGTATGCTTAAACCGCTTTAAACGAAGTTGTCCATTACATAAGTGAATCCTTCGATAGCAAACTGTATACTCTGGCGGTATGCATTGACATCGAAGGCGCTTTCTACACTGCACACTGATACTCTTATCCACAGAAAAAAATGAAATTCAAAATCAAAAAAAAAAAAAAAAACAAAGACAAGTAAAAAAGGACCTAGCAGGAAATTTGTAAAATCAATAACTCAAATTCGTAAATTTTTAATTGAATGATTTTCAGGATTTTTCTTATTAAAATAATAAACTATTTACAAAAAACAATAATAATTATTCGTAACATTTTCAAATAATTATTTCACTGAAACAATTGCGCTAATTATTAGTATTTGTACTGAAATTTAATTTTATCTGAAACAGATACATTTTTTATTGTATATTGGCAATAATAATACACAAAATTTCTTATTGAATCTATAGAAATTTTGATACAAAATAGATATTGAATATTAACAATAATTTTACTAGTTCTCTAAAATTAAAATTTGTAAAAAAAGTATTTATATATTTTTATTAATACAATTTTATTTAACATCCTAGAAACTGTTACTTTGTACTGTAAAACCTGAAACACTTATACATTAAATGTTATAAATCATATATGTATTTATAAAAATGGAAAATAAAATTTAAGCAAAATATTCTTAAAAAATGTGCATATTTGTTTCTGTGTAGACCAGTTTTATTTTGACTGGGTGCTTCATAACTGGATCAACTATATGCTAAGGAACAGATGGATAAGCTGCGAGATGTACGATATAAATACTAGAAAAAATTTATTTCGCGGTATACCACGGTAGACCTTAACTGAGAAAGGACTTACCCTATCTGCTACTCAGACGATGTCGTAATGCTTTTAAAGGGAAAGGAAAATACTTGTGTAGAAGAGCTGAGATGGCTCTCAAAACTGGGCTCAACCGAGAGGCCTCAATGTTAAACCAACGAATACGGAAAGCTGTCGTTTCACAAGAAAGACAAAAATTTCTACGTATACTGAACCTTGGCAAGAAGATATTGACAGACAAAGTACTTAGGTGTAATCCTCGACCAAAAACTAAAATAGGATCAATAGGGTAGAATCAACAAGGCACATCGGTGTTGGGCGATATGTAGGAGAACTATATGCATGAAATGGGGTCTTAGTCCTATTATGACAAATTGGATTTATAAAAGTGTAATTGTGCAAATACACTTTTATAAAATAGTCGGCTGGGCCGACTTTAAGAAATTTTTAACCGAAATGTATCTTTACTTAGAAGTTTCAATTGTTTCATTATTCCAAAAAATCAAAAATGTCAAAGAATAAAAAATATTTTTTTTTCGTTTGTAAAATTTAAATTATTTTCGGGATTTTAAATAAATGAAAAGTGTTGAAAAAAATAATAAACATTAAGTTTAAGTGATAAGAAAAACTAATAAGTGGTAATATCTTCGCAATTTTGCGAAGAAAATTTGATGTTTAGTGAGTGCGTTTAGTTCTCACAGGTTTATTTTATTCTCTCAGAGCTCGTCTGTGCGAAGAGAATAAATATTTTTATTTGAAACCCCCTTCAGTTTCGCCTATATGTACTACTATATGTATATAGATTTTTAAATAATTATCAACAAATTTCGATTTAACAACAAAATACTAGGTTCTATGAAATACAATTTGACATAGTTTTATTTAATTTTTAAATCCACTATAGTGCGGAAGGTATTTAAGGTTTGTGCTGATAATTGTAACGTCCAAAATATTGGTCGTTAAAGTATCGGTTCAGTATCATTTTCTGAGTCTGTCCATCTGTGTGTCCATATAAAAATATAACTTGATAAAATTTTGTTCTTAGATCTTTTTACGTCCATAATTCACTTAAAAACATTACCAAACTACAAAATTCGAAAGAAATATAATATATACAAACACATTCATTTACTAAATTTTATAAGAATTGCTATCAAGCTTTTCACTTTCAGAAATTAAATATATACTATTTAAAGTTGTTTCTTAGTCTTAGTTGTTTCAAACTACAGGTCGCAATTTTGTAATTCAATGAAATTTGGCACATGATTCTCTATGGTACCGTAGACGAGGCCTACTGAAAATGATTAACATCGGTCCATTATTTCACCTAGCCCCTATTAATACCATGATGTCTTATATATTACTAGATAGACAAATATTAGTGCAAGACTAAATAACCGAATATATATATTTTTTTTTTCAAAAATATTACGTTTTTGAACAATATTTTTTTTTTTGGTTCATTTGAATAGTTCGTCATCTTTAATTGACAAAAACAACAACAATTTTTCAAGAAACTTTTTTATTTTATAAACATTTTTACCAGGTTTTAGAAAAGATTTACTAAGGAACATATCCTAACATATAACTCCGAAAATACTAGATGATAAAGAGTTATAAAGATTCTTAAGTAATGTCAAGGAAATTTCGGTCCAAGCCTTTTTAGTTCCTTCAATTTAGGCTTCTTTTATGTCATATTGCTGCCAGACATATACACATTACGAGAAAGAATATCGGAAACCTTTTTAATAATAAATAGGTGAGAAGTTTATGGAGGCCACTCCAAAATTTTTATATTCTGGCTTCAAAGCCACCTTTTAACAGGCCTGGCAGTATGGATCGGGGCATTATATTTTTGAAACATCCTCGGCAATGTTTCAAAGATGTCCGAAAATGTAAAAAACCGGTTTTCTAGTATGACATTACAATTATTACAATTCTTACAAGATGAAAGAAATTTTAGCTCACATGTTTGATAATACGAAATTGCCCCCCACTATAACCAATATCTTCAACAGCTATGCAAACGACTCAGGTAGAGCTCTTCCTTTCAAAAATCATAAAAATAATGATTATATAGATCTGGACCTTCTAAATTTTTTTTCAAAACATTTTTTCATCCGAAAAAACAAGATGTTAATATAGCTTTTTATAACCATGTGTTCACGTACAAGTTAAAGAGGATTTCTCTTTACGAGAGGCATTTGGAGTAACATTTATTAATTTTTTTAATATTTCTAAAGCCTTGGCCCTTCTAACAATTCGTTTTACTGTAGCTAGGCTTGCTGTAACATCCAATTTTTCTCTAATTTTTGCTACAGAATCACTTGATTTGAAGGCAATTTTTATGAAATCTCTTCTGTCCGCTTTTGTTTTGACTCTATATGTAGTTCCATTTATGCTTTCTTAATATTCAAACTGTTTTCGGGAGTAGGAGTGTAATATTAGGAATATGTTCCTAAATTGTATAAATTTTTTAAGCCTCGACTTAAAATATTTTAAATGTATTTTTATTTTCTATTTGTTAAAAAAATGTTTTAAATTTTGTGTTTGTTTATGATAGTATAAAATCGATGAAATCTGCGCGAATTTATGATTTAATTTTTCAGCATTTTATAATTTTTTAATTATACAAAATACGGTAATAAAGGTTTATTATATACTAAATATGGAAACAGATTAATAAATTCTATGAACTTTTAATATTTTGAATGAAAATGTTTTGGGGAAAAAAGTCATCTTCGGTTCATACAATTAATTACAAAATTCATTTCATTTATGTATTATTTTTTTCTGTGTTGTAACTTCAAGTTAATTTTAATAAAATTATGCAAAATTACTTGATTTCAAATTAACGAAATATATCGGAAATTACTTAATTTCGAGTAGATTTCGAGCGATTAATATTTTTCATGAATGATATTTTCCAAATTTTTATAGGTTAAGTTCCAATTCGAAGATTACTTTAAGCTCTTGGTATGTGTGTTATATTCATGAAAATCACCTATATACATAGAAAATGTGCGTTTGTTTGTATGTTTGTAATAGAACTAAATTCTTAAAATATTGCACGAAGAACTTTAATAAGTTATATCAACATTTTTAAGGAAAAAGACTTTCATATGTGGGACTTGGAGCCCTCATATGAATAAAATAAAAAAAATCATTTATTTAAGAAACTATTAAAGCTAGAATCTTCAAATCTTCTTGAAGAACTTTAACATTCATCTGAATATTTTGAGTATAACGGGCGGACTACCAATGGGGTATTTGGTACCTCTCATATGAATTAAAAACAAAATTTCGCTTAACTGGGAAGCTAATAGAACTAGATTCAACAAATTTTGCGCAAGTTGCTTAACATTCATCTGAACATTTTGGAGGAAAAAGATCGGACTTTCATCTGGGGAGCTTGAAGGTCCTACATGAATTAAATAGAAAAATTCTATTTTTTGTTTTACCCACTTAAAGATTTTGAAAATTTTAACCACAAAAGTTTTCCAGATTACCAATATGTTACATTTGAGAGATGCCAAGAAAATTATTGTAAGTTCGCCAATTTATAAAGAAATTTTTTTATTTAATTCATATATGTGGTGTCAAGCCCCCCATTAAGAGTCCGCCCGTTATTTTCTAAATGTTCACATTAATGTCGAAATTATTCATATAGAATTTGAAGATTCTAGATCTAATAGATTCTCAGATAAACGAATTTTTCTATTTTATTTATATGGGGGCTCCAAGCCCCCCTAATAGTAGTCCGCGAATTTAATACACAAAATGTTTACATGGATGTTAAAATTATTTGTGCAAAATTTTAAGATTCTAATTGTAACAGTTTCCAAGATAACGAATTTTTCTATTTATTTTATATGGGAGGTTCCATGCCGCCTAACGCTAGTCAGCCCACTTTTTATCCTAAATAATCATATTGGCACTAAAGTGGCTCCTACAAAATTTGAGCACTCTAACTGTTATATTATATCAAGAAAAATTAATTTTTATATTTAATTAATATGGGAGGTGGGAGTGGCTCATAGGTAGTCCGCCAATTTATTACCAAAAATGTTTACATGGATGTTAAAGTTATTTGTGCAAAATTGTGATATTCTATCTGTATTATTTTCCAAACTAAACGAATTTTTGTATTTAATTTATATGGGAGGTGCCACGCCCCCTAACGCTAGTCCGCCCACTTTTTATCCCGTATAATCATATTGACACTAAAGTGGCTCCAACAAAATTTGAGGACTCTAACTTTTATATTATTTCAAATATACGAATTTTATATTTTCTTAATGTAGGCGTGGCTCCTCGCCCACTTGAAAATTCAAAATAAAAAGTAGTTTATTACCTATTCCAGACATACAGTTCAGCCGTTTAGTAGTCTATAGCGTTTAAACATACAAACAAACACACATTCACAAGGCATTAGAATAACTTTTTTTAATAATAAAAGTACCATATATTAAATTTTAACAAATAAGAAATAAATAGCTTATTAATGTATTCTTTTAGAATTTAAATGAAATATATTATAATCAAATGAAATTATAAGAAACCTTTAAGAAAAATTGCATAATTTAATTACTAAATAAATAAATTTTGTAATTATTACGTATTTAATTTCGATTGCGGTATCGAAGCACACCGGTATTAGCTAGTTATACATATAAAGAAAATTTTTAATGAGTCGAAAATTGTTGTACATACTAGGAATAACAAACTGGACGGGTCTTTTTTAAAAAAAGTGCGATTTTAATTTTTTTTAATTACTAATTACAAAACCCATTTCAATCAATTTTTAGAACATCAATTCAGACCATTTTTTATATAAATATTGTATCTACACACACACGTGTACATCTTTTTCTATATACAGTGTTGTTGTTGCTTTTATAACAATTTTTTGATGAAATTTTCAGAGGTTGTCTCGGATTTTTGCTCATATCTCCGTTATTTACCGACCGATTTTGCTGATTTTAAATAGCGATCTTCTCGAAAGCATCTCTAATAGAATTATTGAAGATTCGGATCCCGCCGATATCTGGGGTCCTCTAAAAACTGATTTCAACAGACAGACAGAAGGACAGACAGACGGACATGGCTTAATCGACTCCGCTATCTATAAGGATCCAGAATATATACTTTATAGGGTCGGAAAATTATATTATAGAAATTACAAACGGAATGACAAACTTATATATACCCTTCTCACGAAGGTGAAGGGTATAAAAAAAGTTTATATTCTATGGTGCCGAATTTTAAATTCCCATCCCATCAAAACATTGTCATGTGTCGATATTAGGAGATATATGATTTTCAAAAGGGGTTCTCTTCAAAATTACAATGTTCAAAAAATCGAATCTTAACAAATTCTACAGTTCTTATTCCCCTTTCATACCCAATAAAACTTAGTGTTCTTATATTTTTTACTTACTCCTCCAATATTTTTACAAAAAAGTGAACGATTTGGCATGATTTCAGCCATTATCTTAATTAATATGATTACAATGCGGTAACAATGGTCTACTTCTTTTTATAATTATTGATGATGAAACACTTTTCTGTTAAATAAGGAAATTTTACACATTTTTGTAGTTTTCCTTTTATTTTCATAAATTTGTTGTAGGCCAGTTGATTGAAGTATAATTTTTAATCTAATTTGTGTTTTGTTTACTTTTATTTCAACACCTACTCTCTCATACTCACACAAACACACACTTCCCTGCAGAAGTCTGGAGGAACGCATTATGGATGATGATGACAAGAAATTGGTTTCCGGCGAAATACACAGACGTAGTCTAAGTCAATCTCCGCTTGAGCAGGCAGCTAAAGTGATTGTTAAGAAATTTGATGCCAGTATAAAAAGTGCCAGTCTGGGAGCCACGGTCGACGATAGTGGAGATGGTGGCTGTTGTGCAGATAACATAGTAACATATACGTTGGCTAACGAAAGTGAGAATCTGCCAGCAGAACATCAACACAGAGTAATGCCTCAACAACAATACAGCAACGGAAGCGGAGATAAAATATGTTGTGGTGATAAGAGCAAAAACAAAGCGACTGACATAACATATAATTCAGATGACGAAGAAGGCCTCGCTAATCCCGGAATTCAATCCAATATTGATGACAATGACATAGACGCAATTCACACAAGGGATAACAATGAAATGGCTAATGACTGCACAAACACTGATGGAGATGGCGATAGGATAAATGATGAAATTGAGGTAATTTGTGTAGAATTAGGTCTATTTAAGTGTGTATTTATATAATAATTTGCATATTAAACAGGTGATTTGTTTGTTTGTTTTTATTATAGAATGTCGAGGACATGTCAAAAATACCACGTTTACCCGGCGATGGTGCACAAATGGATGATGAGATGCCATCATCAGTTCGAGGTTCAACATCAACGTTGGCTGCAAGTTTTCGGAAGCCTCGCATCAAACCGAACATTCCATTGCGAGTACAATCTGTTCGTATAATGGAAAGAAAAATTCGTTATGGACCAAAGAGAAGAACCGAAAGCTGTAGTGTATTCGGCAGTACAAGTCTTGGCAAGTACTTTTTAATTGCATTCTACATAAATCTGTATTAGGAAGAAGGGTAATTTAAATTTTTCTAGAAATCGTAATTTTTTGAACCCGAACTAAGAAAAGTGGTCTTGGGACCACTTGATATTTTTATGAACCTTTATCCCATTAATTGAAAAACACCAAAGCATTAGAAACGATGTCGGTAATGACATCGAGTTTTTGGATAATTTATACCTGTAGTAATCCATTCTTTTAATATTGGTTTGATTTTGATATTAAGTTGTAATCATTTCCCTAAATAGTTTAAAGATTAGTTCGTTTAAAAAATTTACATCAACAGATTGATAAACATATGGATGGAGATGTTTCCATTATTTGAATTCATAAAGATATTCGTGTCTGTTCTGTAAACCGAATCCGAGTAAATTTCTCGTTTAAAAACGAAATCTCATAAGTTTTCTCGTTTTCAAACCGAGTACAAAAATCTAGTCGAATGTAAATCGAATTTAATTCTATTATAATACATAAAATAATAATTTTTTTTAATTTAATATAAAAGCTATGGACATTTTCAACTCTTTTTCATTTAAGTATGTTTATTTTTCTGAATTTTACGTTAAAATAAAATTTCAATTTACAGAACACCAAATTCGGTTTAAGAAGTTTCTCGGTTTTGAAATCGAATCGATTTACAGAACAGACATGATTAATTGTTTATTTTAGTAAGTATTTTTGAATATGAGGGGAATATCATTAAAATAAATGAATTTTATTTCATTTAAAAATATATATACATACATATACAAATTTTTGGAAATTTCTAATCTGCCCTATCCATTCCACATAGAGCATAAAAATATACGTCGAAAAGTATATTACTTTTTATCGAGTGTTAAAAAAGTTTCGATATTTACTCTAAAAAAATTTAAAATTTTTTAATACATAACTGGATTAAAAATGGTTTTAGAAAATCAATTTGCAGCGATCGAAGGTTTTTGCAAAAATGGCTACTGATCACTACTGATCACTGACTACGTAGTAATGGGACCTAATATTGCTTATAACCCTAATGAATATACGTACATAAGATAATAGCTCATAACCCTTATCAGTATAAAAAATTGCTTAAAATGTTAAGAAAGATTAATTTTTACCTTTTACACTAAACACTTTTGTAAATAACACATTTTTTTTAAAGAATCCATAAAACGGGTGCTATAAATTTTAACGGCAATGTCTATGTGAACAAAAGCATTTTTAGATACACAACAACAATAAACATACGGAATCAATAACAATTTATCTCCTTTTATATACAGATTTTGATGCAGAGGAAGATGGTCACAAACTTCCATCACCACGACCACTAAGCAACGATACCTATTCAGCATTTAAGAGTGGAAATGTTATTAAAGGCATTTTGTGTCCATCTTTGACAAACTCCTTTAAGCAGAGTTCATTGGAACGTGCCTATCTGACCTATACGCATAGACAACGGCAAAAATCGCTAATTATTGTAAATATTGTGGACTTTATACTGAAGGTGGCACTAGCTATGATCTGGTTTCTAAAGGAGACTGTTAATAAAGTTGATGTGGTATGTATTTTTTTCTTATTAATGAATCTAATGAAATTTGATGTTGCAGTACGATGACATCATCATGTTCTAGATTCACATTACTTGTTTTGCTTTAATTATTGTACTATTTCTATGTTCATGCTGTTTTAAATTTTTTCTCTCCTTCTCACATTTTACTAAAATCCAATTAATGCAGGAAGTTAATATTGCAACCGCCATAACGTGGTCAGTTTGCTGTGCCCTTTCCAACATGGCCATATGCTTTCTGGGCTATTGGCGATGTTTTGCCAACAACTACTTACATTGGGCTGCCGTATGTACATGGATACTTTTTAATATACAAGGTAAGTATGTATGTAAAACGAAACAAATGTCATCTTTTATATTGTTTTATTTAGCTGACCTCTATGGAGCACATTCATCACATTTTATTTATATTTTAATATTTAATAGGAGCAATTAATTTTAAATATAATTAGCTACAAAAGCATTTACTCTTAAGTAGTGCAGATAGTTCATATGTATCAATTATTTGCCGTGAGAAAAAAAAACATAAAAATCTAAATTTAAAAAAAGAAACCCAAAAATGCCCCATCTAGAACGACAAAAGTCAAATCAAATAAGATTTTTACATTTTAATATGAGACCTAAGATTTTAATTATCATGGATACTCCAGAAAAAATACTATACAATGTTTGCCTATAGACCCTGAAGTTACTAATATAGGATAAATAATATGATGTTTCCAAAAGAGAATTATAATATTTATTTATGTTTGAAATTTTAAATTTATATACCTTACGTAATAACTGTGATTCTGGACTCTTAAGTTCTAATATAGGACAAATAATATGATGTTTCGTTTGTGTTAAAAACAAAGTTTGAAACGAAGTAAGTTTGTTAGTAAGTACAAGTAAAGAACGCATGCCGTAAATTAAATGCTCCCTTAAACGCATGCCTTTCGAATAAACAAAAATTCAACAGGTAAGAAATTATAGTAGGGCGAGGCCGACCATTTTACACCCTACACCTGTTACAAAAATAAAATGTTGAATAAAATTGTGGACTTTGGAAAGGGGCTTATTATAGGGGCTAGGGTCCAATGAGGCCCTATTATTATAAAATTCAAAGGTTTTGCAGCTTTTTGTCCAGATACGAATATATTAAACATAATTATGAACATAAAAGCCCTATTTGGCGGATTCAGTTATATGGGGGCTAAGTGAAAAAACGGACCGATGTTAACCATTTTTACCGATGTTAAATCGACTCAAATGAAAATTATTCTAAGCCGATTGGTATACTTCAAGATGGGTATTAATATACCCTCCCCACCAAAGTGGTGTAGCGTATAAAAAAGATTGTTTTGTTAAACTTTTAAACCACGAATATAAATGGGCGATATTATCAATTATAGACCGATTGTCGTAAAATTTGGAAAATTGTTTCGTATTTTTAGTTAGTAGATTTATGTTCCTATGCTTATGCCGAATTGTATAATTTTATAGCTATATGTACTCATATTTTTAGTCATTTTCAGAAGTGAACATCATATGGGGTTAGGATTAATTATAAACGAATCCATATAGGTGGTAATGTAAATTATGAACCGATTATCAAAAAATTTGGTAAAAAAAAATTAAGCTCGTAAAAAACATACTTAAATCCACTTGTATTTTTAAGCCAGTAATGGGCGTTAAACCCATTTTTTGAAGGAACCTTGTATGAGAGGTGGGGTCAATTATGGACCGATCATTATAGATCTAGATTGTCTTAGTATTAGAATACAAATACTTTCGTATGACAATGACCAATATTTTGATGTGATGGAAACGGAATGAATCAGTATACACCGATTGTTTTTGATTTCTATATATTTTATATATATTTTAATAAAATGTATTAATATACCCTCCATCACTCATATACCCCTTTTTTAAAGTGGGTATAAAAGGACCATTTTGAAAAATAAGGTGAAAATTATATATGTATATTGAAAAATTTATTCTTGAGTTAAAATAAATTTTTTTTGATAGAGTTTGTATAAGCATTATTTTGAGCAAGAAAAGGCTAAATAAAACAAGTAAGAGTTCTATATTCGGCTGTGCCGATTCTTATATACCCTTCACCATGATGTGTTTAAAGCCTTTTGTACCTTTTGAAGAACGAAAAAGTACCAAAAAGTCCCCATCTATGGGTCCTCAGTTAATCCGGGCCATACAAACTTAATTACATGTTCCTAGGTTCAATATTGTAGAAATTGTAAAAAGTACCTTTTGAAGAACGAAAAAGTACCAAGGAGTCCCCTTTTACTGGTTCTCACTTAATCCGGGATATACGAACTTAATAACATGTTTCTAGGTTCAATATTATAGAAATTTCAAAAAGTACCTTTTGAAGAATGAAAAAGTACCAAAAAGTACCCTTTCATGGGTCCTCACTTAATCCTGGCCATACATACTTAATTACATGTTTCTAGGTTTAATATCGTAGAAATTGCAAAAAGTACCAAAAAGTCCCCTTTTATGGGTCCTTACTTAATCCGGGCCATACATACATAATTACATGTTTCTAGGTTTAATATCGTAGAAATTGCAAAAAGTACCTTTTGAAAAACGAAAAAGTACCAAAAAGTCCCCTTGTATGGGTCCTCACTTAATCCGGGCCATACATACTTAATTTACATGTTTCTAGGTTCAATATTGTAGAAATTGCAAAAAGTACCTTTTGAAGAACGAAAAAGTACCAAAAAGTCCCCTTTTATGGGTCCTCACTAAATCCGGGCCATACATACTTAATTACATGTTTCTAGGTTCAATATTGTAGAAATTGCAAAAATTACCTTTTGAACAACGAAAAAATACCAAAAAGTCCCCTTTTATGGTCCTCACTTAATCCGGGCCATACATACTAATTACATGTTTCTAGGTTCAATATTGTAGAAATTGCAAAAAGTACCTTTTGAAAAACGAAAAAGTACCAAAAAGTCCCTTGTATGGGTCCTCACTTTATCCGGGCCATACATACTTAATTACATGTTTTCTAGGTTCAATATTGTAGAAATTGCAAAAAGGACCTTTTGAAGAACGAAAAAGTACCAAAAAGTCCCCTTTTATGGGTCCTCACTTAATCCGGGCCATACATACTTAATTAAGTGTTTCTAGGTTCAATAATGTAGAAATTGCAAAAAGTACCTTTTGAACAACGAAAAAGTCCCTTTTATGGGTCCTCACTTAATCCGGGCCATACATACTTAATTACATGTTTCTAGGTTCAATATTGTAGAAATTGCAAAAAGTACCTTTTGAAAAACGAAAAAGTACCAAAAACTCCCCTTGTTTGGGTCCTCACTTAATCCGGGCCATGCATACTTAATTTCATGTTTCTAGGTTCAATATTATAGAAATTTCAAAAAATATCTTTTGAAGAAGGAAAAAGTACCAGAAAGTCCCCTTTTATAGGTTCTCACTTAATCCAGGCTCTACATACTTAATTTCATATTTCTAGCCAATGACAACGTAACGTTACGTTAACAAGCAATTACAATAACAAAACAATTTACCGTTTGATGCTCCATTTTGTTTTTGTTGTTTTATTATTTCTGCATAAGCATGCACGAAAAATCTAAATTTTTGATGAAATTTTCAGAGGTGGTCTCGGATTTTTACTCATATCTTCGTTATTTATGAACCGATTGGACTGATTTTAAAAAGCGTTCTATTCGACCGTATTTCCAATAGAATTATTGAAAATTCGGATCTCGCAGATATCTGGGGTCTTCTGAAAACTGATTTCAACATACACACAGACAGACAGACAGACAGACAGACGGACAGACGGACATGGCTAAATCGACTCCGCTATCTATAAGGATCCAGAATATATATACTTTATAGGGTCGGAAAATTATATTATAGAAATTACAAACGGAATGACAAACTTATATATACCCTTCTCACGAAGGTAAAGGGTATAAAAATATAAATTACAAAAAATGTCATTTTTTTAATTAAATGAATTGAAGAAATAGCTATCTAAACAATTTTTATCAGGATCAATAGGTGGAATGTTATACTCATTTGAATAAAACGCTGTATGACAAAAATGTGCAACTTTGACCTACTCTAAGTCCGGAAGTTCTTGAACGATAAAGCTGAAAATGTGTGTCTGGTCTACTATCCAATCGTACTAACCTTAGTGCAAATTTCATCCAAATCGATTTTTTAAGTTATGACACTTGACACAAAATTGCCCATTTAGCTATTTAAAATTCCTTAGGAAAACCTCATATTATGAGCTAAATTGAACAGTCACGACATGTCAGTTATAATTACTATATTCATAAATAAAAATTCATATATTTCTATGCTATTATTTTGCAGGATTTGTTGGAGAAGGTGTGGGGTTTGCTGATCGAGAATACTTAATATGGTACATATTATTTGTTATATTTGTACCGTATGCTATGTTACCATTACCATTGAAATGGTGCGTAGTAGGAGGTACAATCACAGCTAGCTGTCATCTAACTGTAATAACCATAATTAAATTGCAACAAGAGGAAGTAAGTAATAATGAATAGAGACCAAAATACATTTGTTTGTTCATAAATGTATTGTATGTATAATGTTATAAGGGTATGACTATTTTTTTACGAAAAACGTTTCTTATTTTCCAGCTTATTGCTGGAACTCATTATAATTTTTAAGAGTCTATAATGGGAATTAGCTCTCTTCTTTAGTCTATAGACTAAATAATCACTTACTATTAGTAAGTCACGTTCGTTACTCTTCCCATCTGTGTAGGTCGAATAATTTGGTGAAATTTGGCCTATTGATAATGGTTGAAAATAATGCATTATTTTAGCTAGTATCCAGATAATAGAACCACCAAAAGCAGCGCTATTCATCTAAAATTTTTAAAAACGCAAAGAGAACACACTTCTATTCAAAAATAATTGTTTTAAAAAATCCCATGTTTAAGAATACTTTGTCAATGTCTTGTTATTTTATATATAAAACACTACAACATTTTTTACATTTTTATTGTCCTGTTAATAACTTGCCAACTTTACAGAAGTATAGTAATTTATTTTACATTTACTATTCCATGGGGAAAATAAATTTCTACAGAGAAAGTGTTTTATGAAGAATGAATGCAAATACTTACATTGTACATTCACCACTAAACGTGTGATTTATTGTTAGTTTAGATATAACATTTTGTAATGCATTCTTAGAATCTATTTATTTCAATAACTGTTCTTTTCTTCTTCTTATTACTTTCATTTATTTTACTTTTATAGAAATCAAATTGTGTGGCATTTCAAATATTTGCTAATTTTATTCTTTATACTGCCATCAATGTTGCCGGCATGTACACCAAGTATTTAACCGATAGGGGTCAACGACTCGCATTTATAGAAACTCATAAGGCGATGGAACATAAAAAGGAATCGGAAAAGGAATTACAAAAGACACAAAAACTTTTAGATTCAAGTAAGTTTTTTAATAACAAAATAACTACGTTTACTTTAAAAGTTTAAACTAAATATGTACATAGATATGTAGTACAATAGTAGGAAATACATATGTACATATGTATGTATGTATGTATGTATGTATGTATGTATGTATGTATGTATGTATGTATGTATGTATGTATGTATGTATGTATAAATTAAACAACCTCAATTACTATTCCAAGAAACCATTTTATGAAATCCTTTAAAAGCCCTTAATGCATAAGTTTTGTTTAAAAATAAATTTTCGAGCAATTTTTTTTTTCCAAATAAACACGTACATACATATGTATATGTATGTATGTAATATAACTAAATAGCAAATCATTAGGTAAAACATATTTGCCAAAACAAAATGGCATTCCATGTTGAAAATACCTTTAAATAAAGAAAGATCTTTGTCTAGGCCAATAATAATCTGTACGTAGTATTTGTGACTTTTGAAGTCATTTCTAAAATTAAATCTCATAAATGGAACGCAGGTAAAACAATCCTTAACAGGTAAAATGATAATGATGATGATTGGTTTTCTCAAAAATACTTGAGTATGTTTTCTGTCTTATATTTTACAAATCATTAGTATTAAGAAAATGTTAGACAGTAAGGGTCATCTTTAGAGAAGTTTATATAAAAAACAAAAATAAATTGAAATATTTAGAAAATTTTATATAAAATGTGTTAAAAGATTAAAGTGTTTGAAATTCTTTGTCCAACAGTTTTACCCAACATTGTTAATAATCAAATTCGCAGCGAGATGTACAAAGGTACGGATCCCAATGTTGAAACGCAATTTAATAAATTGTACGTTTATCCCATGGATAATGTGAGCATATTATTTGCGGACATAAAAGTAAGTATTCTAGTGGCCCGTCTGCTCTTTCAAATCATCGCATTAAAGATGTTTAATAAAAATTAATGTTTCTTTTTTAATCAAATTCAAAACTCATTTATATACAGTGGGTTAAATGATAATGTAACAAAAATCACAATTTTAATATGTTATTGAATCTATATATTATCTACAATTTTAAATACTTATCAATTAGCCTACTGGTTAAATATATTCATTACATGATAATGCCTCTTTATATTGCCAATAACTTACTATAAATACATACTTACAAACATTTATTCCACATACACATGCATGTATGTATTTTGTTCTTTTCAACAGGGTTTTACCGAACTCGCCAGTAAAACATCTGCTCAACAACTTGTGAAAATACTTAACGACCTTTTTGCACGTTTCGATAGAATAGCAGAGGTAAGTTAAAACAATTATTCAACAGTAACTAACAGCCAACAATAGAAACAGACTCAAAACAAGTATGACCTTATGATAGATACCCTACATCAGTGAGTATGTTAAAAAGGTGGATTATTTTTTTTATAATAAACCATTTAAAATTTTTATCTTAAAAAATTGGTGACAAAGAGCTACAAAGTTATTTATGCAGAATATCATCGTGATATTAGTGTTTATAAGTGAATTCAATACATTTTCAGAAGGGGTCTTTGTATGGGGGCTAGACTTAAATGAGACGTGATCATTACGAAAACCGACAGTATAATTAAGACTAGAACATTTCACATAATTATGAGCTCGAGGGTACGGTTGGATGTGGACTAGAAGAAATAATTGACCGATTTTAACCAATAGTTTTCGTAAGCGTGTGCACAAGATTTACATTGATACATAGACAGACATGCGGATAGAAATAAGTAGCTAAATAGAAAGAAAGTAATTTTGAGGCGATTGCTATCTCTTAAGGCGAGAGCAGGACCAATATTGTTGGTTGTTACAAACATCAGCACAAACGCATAATACCCTCCCACTTACGTGGGGTATACAAAATATAAAGCACCAAACGTAAAAAGAAAATATACTGTCAATTGAAAAAAATATTGGGTGGATAGGTAAATTGTGTTTATAAAGGGTAACTGAAGATGTAAATGAGTATTCCATGACGCAAGCACAAATAAATTACATCGGACTAATGCCAAAATACTTTGCTGAAATTTTGGAAGTACATGATCCACAAATATGGTCCAATGTAATGAATGCTTTGGATCATATTGTTTTCAAAAACAATGAACGCGATCCATAACTTTATTACACATAACTACTGAACGGATAATGATCTATGACTGCACAGGATAATGTTTATAGAGGAGTAGTAAAGGATTATGTATCACTTAAAAAATTCCAATCGCATTGAAACCATTTTCTGAGCTTTAATAAGCCATATTCGTTAGTCCGTCTGTGTGTCAATGTAAATTTTGTTAATGAAGTACAGGTCGGCATTTTTAACATAATTTGATGAAATTAGTCACCAATGTTTAGGCCATAAACATATTAAAAATGGTTAAACCCAAATATAGGACATTTATAAAAACTCAATTTAATACATATGTGTGTATGTGTTGACTTTCACAACATATCAAATTCACATGAAATCCTGATTTCACACGAAATTAAAAATGTGATGTTTCCGTTTTGACTTTTTTCAAATTTCGTTTTACAACCAGTTTAACAAATGTCACAGAAAATGTTTTCAAAACACAAAATCGTAATCATAACACGCGCAAAAATAAACGAAAAATTAAAAAATAATAAATCAAAATTCCTTGAGCTTTTCCCATTTTCATTGATTTTAAATTAAATTTTTTACTATTTAAAATTGCTCATATTTTTAAATTAAAATATTATTTGAAACAATGAGAAAGTAGATTTGTTTTGCTTTCACCTAACTATTTTTATGTGAAAATATTTCGATTTTTTTCTGTTCGGGAGTGAAAACGTGAAAGCCTAGAAAATGTGAAATCGTTCATTTTCATATTTGGTCTTGTGAATTCGGAATACATATGAACACTTAAAATCCAGCATAAATAATTGTTATGTAAATCCATCCTACCAGTTTTATGCGCATCAGTTCGTTTTTGCTCATAGTCCCTATATAAATTCTTTTTTTGAAAATTATTTTTTCATTCACAAATTGCTTAAATATGTGCATATATCGAAACCAAGATAAAATTCTTCATAAATGTTTAATTTTGAAAAATAAATCCAATTTTATAGTTATAACTAGTGGGGATCGGCCATGACCAAATATAAGACATATATAATTCCTTACTTTTTTTAAATAAATTTAAGTAAAATTATTAATATACACAACGTATGTGAAAAATTGGCGTAATGTACCTATGATTATTTTACAACAATGCGATAATGATGCCAAAATATTTCATACTGATATGTATTCTATTTCCACATCCTTACATAAAAATAACATAAATGTATAGTCACTAAAGCTATTCAGACAGAGTCACATTACTTGTGCCGATGCGTTTTCGAAAGTAAGTCGTTTTGTTAAATTGGTATTATTTATTGTTAATGTAATTCTTCAATACTCAATATTGTTGAAAATTTAAGAATATTACGGTTCGCAAAAGTTTGATCTAAAATGGGATAGTCTCAAACTGGTTTTATTGGTATAAAGTACCACTAAACAAACACAACCAACAGTCAATATGCAGTGTTAAATGTCATGAACAGGGAAACCATAATATGCAAATGCATGTTTTTTGTGGTGCGTCGTATGGACTCGTGGATAAGATATTTATACGTTTCACACCAATTTAAGAATTTTGGCATCGATTTGTTATAGCATATTTTTGCATATTTTACCCATAAGAGCATAATTTTGCATGATTTGACTTTTTTAGCATATTTAAGGCATATTTTCGAGTTTTTAGAGCATATTTTACTCTTTTAGTGCATATTTTGATGTTTTCGCTTTTTTTCGTTTTTGTACATTTTCAAAACTTTATTTAAAAAAAAATAAAATTTAATTTTTTATTTTTAATTTTTCAGCCTATTTTACAATTTTGAAAAAAAAAATTCGTTTGTAGAACTTAAAAACTGCAAAAAATACATTACTCTCACGAAAACCAATGTTATAGTTTTTTGTTCAATAAAGCATTACATTTTAAATCAGACATAAAACCTATTACTTTTGATTTCATGAGACCAATCCATTTTTATAGTTTAAAAAACTAATTATTGGAATTTATGACAACACCGATTAAAATGTCAGTTTAGAAGCTATGAATACAATTGGTAGAAATGTGTCAAACTTTGTCGTTTGAAATATGTTTTTTGGGGTCCAAATGGTTTCATGTTATTTATTGGTTATCTGAACGTAAAACGGAATTCTATTAAACTAGTTCTTCAAACTATGAGATGAATCAATTATAAAAAATCTTACAGGATGAAATATGACACTAAACATTTATTATTTCATTACAATTTCTGTCTTTTTAAGCTTTTCAATGTTAAAAAAATAAAAAATTTTATTTTTAGAGCATATTTTTTAAATTTTAAGAGCATATTTCGAGTTTTTTACGGCATATTTAAAGCGCTTAAAACACTTTTTTTAGAGCATGTTTTCGGTTTCCCTGGTCATGAATAATATTGCTATTAGAATGGCACTGATTTTTGTATAAAATTTGTCTTTGTTATTGACAAATATTTTTAGATAAATACTCGTCACCCTAATATAATTCCACACGTATGTACGTACGGATGCAACGTGTTCGTCCTTGTTGTACCTATACGTTTTTTATAAAATATATACACAAACATAACATTTTCAGTTTTTTTTTCATTCACATTTCTGTACTTCTCCTGCTGTTTCAGGATAATCATTGTTTACGTGTCAAACTACTTGGTGATTGCTACTATTGTGTCTCACAATTCGAAAGTGATAACTGGAAAACACGTCCCGATCATGCAGTATGTAGTGTTGAAACAGGCCTCCATATGATAAAGGCTATCAAGGATGTTCAATTGCACACACATGTAAGTTTATTTAATATTAAATTATAAACTTTAAATTTATAGAAAAATTATATACTAGATGAAATTCTTAAGAGTGATTCTTAAATAAATTTAATCGATATTAGTAAATTTTATTATAATTTTAAAGGAGATTTTGATTGATTGTGTATTAAGTTTTAAGTATTTTTTTGTTTTAAAGTCTAGGTCAAAGAATATTTATCCAAAGAATATTTATCGTTTAATGTATTTAAGTAATTTAATGATATATTTAAAGGACTGTTTAATGTATAGTTTCTATGATGTAGACAGCTATAAAACAGACGAAGAGATAATCTGTGTGGTTCATAAAATTGTTTTTTCCAAAAGTTCTGGGAAATTATGTCTCTGTATTTTTTGTATTGACACAGAATTATTGAAGACATTTGAACTAGTACTGTTGTCAAAAAGACATATGGACCCAGTCTGACTGCTGGGCATATATTACAAACGTACACATACAATTCATGGCAAACAATTATTACAGTTTTATTTGTTCAAAGTCTACACAGTAACCATTCGTAAATACTTATGCGTTTTCGACGGATTAACTCGCAGTTTGGAAGGACAGTCCCGAACTACCTACCTAACCTATCAGTTAGAGTTACCCCTAGCCATCGACTGTTCAGGTGACAGCTATTTTAACATATGCTTGTCCTATTAGGAAGTCAATCATCACCCCATAGATTACGAAGGGATAGAAAAGGAGCTAAAGTTTGTTTTTAAGATGTCCTCTCTCTCGCTAACAAAGGGGACACTAATGACTATTTTCAACCTCGTTTACAAAGAGTTCATCCGTGACGAAAGACAAATTAAAGCCAACAAGGTGGTAAGACGTTAGTGAAACCCTTTAAATTTTTCGGATGCATGACTCTTTGTTACACTACTGGGGTAAAATTTTGTACATATAGATGTATGTATAAATCTGCATTAATTGCCTCCATTTATATTTTCGAAAACTTTTTTCACTTTAATATTTTTAACGTCATCAAATTTTAGATTTTAATTGCTTTCTTCATCAACGTGTTTTGGTATTCCTGTACATGTATGATGTGAATATAGAAGTAGGAATGTTATTTGCAAATTAATACTTTTTTAAACGCTTTAATACTTAAATGTACTTCTTAAAATTTTGAAGTCCTTTAAAATGGACACAGGATCACGAAATGAAAAAATAACCAAGCAGTTTTTCTCTATTAAATTTATAATTTCAAAGGTATATAGGCTCGTGTCTAATTTTGAGTGTTGGACAGTGTAATTAATAGGCAAGGCGATTTTTTGTGACACCTTTTACTCCTACAGTATACATCCGATATTAGCAAAAAATACATAATTTTGAAGTATTTTGTTTTTTTGTTCTTGTTAAGATCGGCAAAGATTATGTGAGTTATAAGCGTTTAAAGTTGTTACAATTGCATAAAAACAAAACTCACACGTATGTATGCTTGAACTAAAATAGTAACAAAAGAGCTTATTGATAAAAGAGAGGAGAGCGCATTGCATATCTGATGGTGTTTTGTTTCTGTATTTTAAAATAATAGTTTTTACATAGGGATGCGAAGCTCCCTTTGTGTACACTAGTGTACATAATTGTATGTATTTACTATAGCATTAATAAGAATATGTCAAAAAATCAAGTTATGTTAAAAATAATAAAAATTAAACATATTTTGTCACAAATCAAAGTTTTTTTAATCGAAATTTTGTAACTTTTTACAGGTCGATCTTAATATGCGCATTGGCATTCACAGTGGCTCCGTTATGTGCGGTGTTTTGGGAAATAAAAAATGGCATTTTGATGTTTGGTCAAATGATGTTATAATTGCAAATCATATGGAATCTGGAGGAATTCCCGGGTAAGTATTTTGTGAACTCTTCAAATCCTGTTATACGAAAAAACACTTTGTTTATTATAGACGGGTTCACATATCGGAAGCAACACTAAAGTGTCTAAATGATGCCTATGAAGTTGAGCCGGGTAATGGGGGCAGTCGTGACAATCATCTGAAAATGTTAAATATTAAAACATTTTTAATTAAACGCACAGAACCATTAAGGTTGGTATTCAATTAAAATAAAACTTCCTCAATTACACTTAGTTATTACTATAGTTTTGTTAATTGAAATAATATTTTTTTTATTACAATGCATTGCAATGTAGCAAATATAATAACAGAAATTCCTTTTTTTAGAAATGTTTTTACATAGTTGTGGTTACTTTACCGTTAATAAAACAATATTAAAGTCACACCCTTTGTATGAATTAAAAATCAAGCCAAACTAAAAATTTAAGTAATCAGCTCAATTTGAATTAACAATACAATTCCATATAACAAATAAATAATCTTTATAATTTCATAATGTTTTTTTGTTTTTGATCCTTAATATTAGCAAAAAAACCAAATATATGTATATTTGTTAACATCCATTTAATTTTCAGACCGAAAAGACGCTTTGGCACACGCAGCACCCAACATCTAGCTAACAATAATGGCAGCAATACAAGTACTCCAACTGCGACCACATCGCCGACAATTACCAGTAAAACGTTCGTACCTAAATCCGTTTCCACTACGGTTGTTCATAACGAACAACAGCAACAACAAACAACACCATCACAACCACCACCGCCATTATCAGCAGCAACAACAACAACAAATCCCACAACACATGTACCACTTGCTGCGCTACAAAAGAAAAACATTTCGTTAAGTTCATTGCCCAATGTAGTGGAAGGTGTCGCTATGGGCCCAGCTGGCCTTTCAACCGTTTCCTCACCAACAGCACCCACTGCAGTAAAGGCGAATGGCGGAAGTGTTCACAGTATACTGGATGCAATTGATCCAAAATCATTAATTACAGAAGACGAACCGACCACAGAGTGGACACCAGAAATACCTTTTAAAAATGTAAGTGTCATTTATAACATTCTTTTTTTTCTGGACGAAAGTGATTTTTTGTTGGCAACAATAGAAGTACTTTAGAAAATGCATATGATAGTGTTTTCAAATTGAATTATATAATTAAAAAAATAAATATAAAAATAGGTGATGTTATTGTCGCAAATTTGTAAGATAGTAAAGTAAATTTAAATATAGTTTACGTCAATGACTATTGCGGATTATAAATTATTAAAAAAAACTTCTATATCAGTTATATGTTTAATGAGTTTTTATTATACCTAGAATGATCTAGCGGCATAATTTATAAAAAAATGAGCTTTAAATGCTAAAATATTGTTTGATGGTTATTGATAGAGGAGAATGTGATAAAAATGAAAAATAATTTAAAACAGCTCATCGTTGGTTAATGGTTAAATCAGAAATTTTTATATTGGTAATTTCATGTCAAGTGACCCAATTCAATAAACTTATTTGCACCAAGGTTAGTACTAGTAGGTCAGGTATCAATTTTCAGCTCTATCGGTCAAAAACTATCGGACTTAGTGTGGGTCAAAGTGTGACATTTTGGTCATACATGGTTTTATTCAAATGAGTGTAATTTTTCACCTATTGGTAAAAAAAGTTAGAGTTCAGATAGCTATTTCTTAATTGTTTCCAAAAAAATATTAATTAAATTTTATAAGTCGGCTACGCCCGACTATACCTTATTACTTGTTGTTAATTATTTTACTACACTTTTATTCACAGTTAAATTCTCCCGATGAGGGCATCATACGTTCCGATTCTGTTTTAGGAGATCCAAGACAATCACAACGTGTTTCTGTTACTCCACTGGATGAGGAAGTATGGATTCTTTCGTAAGCAAAATATTATATATGTATACTAAATATTTTTTATTTTGCAGATAGATGAATTCATTGAGCAAAACATTCAAATTAATTCGAATAAGAAAATTCGACGAGAGTACCTTAGTCCTTGGACATTAAAGTTTAAAGATAGAGATCAAGAGTTGAAATTCTGTCAATTGCGCGAGGACATGTTTCGGTGAGTGACAACTCTAAATAAATAAATTTGTTAAATATTTGTATTAACCCACGAATTAAAAGTTATTATTTGTCATATATTTGCTTTTTTGGTCCATATTTGCTATTTAAAATATATATTTATTTTTATATAATTCTTTAGCTCCAACATGTTGTGCGTATTTGTAATATGGATTTTCATAGTATTGTGCCAAATTATTATTATACCCCGATGTACAAATCTCTTAATATGCTTAGCAATAGGAACTATTATTTTAATATTTAGCTGCATAATAGTCATGGCTGAAGAATTTTCAGGTAAGTTTAACCAAATATATACTCGAAAATTTTGTATTGTCATTCGATGTACCCTGCAAAAATTGTGAGTACTCTACACACTAGTGTAAATAGTACTCCGAAAAAGACTAGGAATGGGATTACCTTAATGGATCAAGTACTCCAATAATGTTTTAGAGTAATTAATATCACAACGTTTGTTGCATGTGGATTTAAAGGAGTATAAAAAAATTAAATAATTCCTCAAAAAAATCATCCGTCAGGAACACAGTTCTAGTTAGTTAGTTAGTATTGCACTAGTTGTAGCAAAAATTCGATTTTGATTTTTTGTAAAATTTTAAAATTTCTTCGAATTGAGTTTAATGTTTTGAACGATACCATTTGGTTTGCACAATTTTTTAATATGAGTTTTCTCCTTATATCCAGGTCTACCGGATGTTCTTAAACGGAATTCAGCAAAATTAGTACATCAACGACAACGTCGTACCTATTTCATATGTGCCATTATCATTCTTATGACAGTTTTAAGTTCAGTTGGTCTTATTCTATGTCCATCCTCGACATACTTCGATGGTAGTGGCAACAATAATAACAACGAAAGTGTAAAACATTCCACACCATCGACCGATACTTATAAAGCAATATCCAATCCACTTAACGGTAGCAGCAGCAATGTGGCCATTATCAATAACGGTGAAAAGGAAATAAAATTGAATGTTGTTCTTTCAGCCACAATTCATCACAATATCACTATAAATGGAGCTGGCAGTATTGTTGATGCCAATTCCCTGTTGGTGGACAATTTAGCAAACGCTACAACCAATGAATTAATACGCCGCAGTATAGTGGATGCCTTAAATCTTACACAAGCCACAAACAACATTCTCAATAATACAATCGAACCAATTGAGAAGTCTCAACGTTTTCGGATACTTGGTAATCAAGGCAATGATGATACTAACATTAGCCACATTCAGAACAATTTCATGATCCCCACGGATGACAACTATACGCTATTTTATACAGATTTATTTTTACGAAATGAATACTATTCACCAGACTGTGCCCATCCCGAGTACATCGTATTTACTTGGATCTTGTGTTTAGTCTCGTTGGCAACAGCACTTAAGCTTTACTATTTGGTCAAAGTGATTATGGCAATATGCATGGTTGCATTTTATACTACTTTGATTCAATTAGTATTTCCACTTATATATCCCAAAGTTCTAATTGATCTCGAACAATCACGTCTCGGCATGCCCTTGGGAGTTCAAATGTTAATACTATTAGTATCGTTTTTGGTGATGGTTTGCTATCATGCCCGTTTAGTTGAGGTATGTTTTAATATTATTAATAATTAAAGAACTGATAACTTTATTATTTATGTTCCAATAGGTCACATCTCGTTTAGACTTCATTTGGAAGGAACAAGCAGAACGGGAATTAATAAATATGAAATCTAATCGAGCATTAAACGATACATTAATTAAGAATATTCTACCCGACCATGTTGCCGCATACTACTTATCTGACGAACATACTGACGAACTGTATTCGAATATGCACAATTTGTGTGGTGTCATGTTTGCTTCTATACCAAATTTTCAAGATTTTTACTCCGAGGACATTGACAATGGCAAAGCCTGCATACGAATATTGAATGAAATTATTTGTAAGTTTATAGTTCGATTTAATATATATTTCAGCAGAATTTAAAGCACATTCGTTAATCTATTAAAGGTGACTTTGATGAACTATTGGAAGAATCGCGTTTCGCTTCCATTGAGAAGATAAAAACAGTTGGTGCAACTTATATGGCAGCAGCTGGCTTAAATTGCGATTCCTTAAGAATGCGTGGTGAAACTTCAGAAGATAGTGTCTGCAGTTTAGTGGAGTTTGCTTTTGCCATGAAACAAAAATTGGAAGATATCAATAAAGAGGCTTTTAATAATTTTCAATTGCGAGTGGGTATATGTAGTGGTTCCTTGGTAAGTGGTGTTATTGGGGCCCGCAAACCAGTATACGATATTTGGGGAAATACTGTAAATGTGGCATCACGTATGGACTCAACTGGCGAAAATTGGCGTATACAGGTGCCAGCTAGTACCGCTGATTTACTAAAGGCTAAAGGTTATACATGTGTGGTAGGTGTTTAGAAACATTCCGTTTTTTAATACAAATATAAAACTTAAAAGTTTACTTGTTACAGAAACGTGGTGATGTCAATGTTAAAGGCAAAGGGATTATGACTACGTATTTTGTTCTTCCACGCGGAGTTACCGAAAGTCAATTATCATCACCTGTACACATGCCAGCTGGTATACCCATGACTCAGACACCAAATCTACAGCGGCAAACTTCACATCATGGTTCATTTAGTGCAGTGGTCTTTGGAATGCTCCAAGCTTCAAAGCGAAGTACAAATATGGCAGGAACTCGTAAGTTAATAATTTACAATTTTAAAATACATACATACATATTTGTTTTTGAAACAAAACAACAAAAAACTTTAACATACAATGCTGCGGCGCCGATTGCGAATTGTACAATTAAAATTGGTAATTCGAAGAAGTTGAATTTAGGAATTTCGACATACAGTATATGTCAATGTATCTGTGGGGTTGAATTATAGATTCGAATCAAAGCCTATTACACAGCCAAAATCCTGGATCGGTCTTCTTAAAATTTGACAGTGATAAATGTTGTTTTAAAATTTATTTTGTCCAAAATTTACCAACTATTCATCAGTTATGGACCAGACTATTTAAATATTTATAAGCTGCACCTATAAATTAATTTAATTCTAAATTTTTTACTCCGTACTATTCCAAAGAAAAAAGCTTTTGGCACAAAATGTATTTAACACACTAATTCGATAATTATTGAATTCAAATCCAATTACAGAGTAACTGGGGGGGTTACTTACATGAATATGCCCCTTAAATATATGTATTAAAAAATATTAAATTAATGTACATATACATCATAATTTTACAGCCACTGGTACACCTTCACCACAAATAAGACGAGGTCATAGAGGCAGTACTTTTAGTTCAGTGCGTCTGTCACAAAAGGCTACCATCAACAATCCTGTACGACGAAATACTACAAGAGTTCGTGGACGTTCTTATCGTCAGAAAAAGGTAATTTGCTGCTGATAAAAAAGGAATAAATCCACATAATTTTACTTAACTTATTTTCCATTTCAGAGTTCTTCTAACAACTCAATCGTTACACAAACAAGTGGTTCCTATTTACCATCATTCCGTCGCATCGATCAAATCGAAACAACAATATCAAAAAGTCAAAACGATGCATTATAGCGTTTACGTTATTGGGTCTAAAATCCTAAACGCTTGTAAGGCATATAGATGCACAGGAATTTAATTTAATATGTCTTTTATATAGATTTATGTATGTATGTATGTAGAAAGTACTTAGTACAAGTTAATTAATTGTACGTAATGTCAATTTAAAAAATAATGACGAATTGTAATTTAAAAATTTTATTTACAATACAAACATACAAACTAATTAATTAAGTATGTACATCGCAAATATTTTCATAATCATTTTATAGAATGTTTCTATTTAGTCTTTAATGTTTATGTATTATAATAATATTAATACTTATTGGTCAAATGTTTTAAGATGGTTAAATAAGCTTAAGGATCGGTTGCATAGCACTTAAGATTTTTAAATTCGCATTTTGGCCGGACAGTCCCAAACAACCTGTTCAACCTACTACTTACAGTTACCCCAAGCCATCGACTGTCCAGGCTATTTTAATATTTGCTTGTTCTACGCGGAAGTCAATCGTCACCACATATATTACGATTATACTGACAAAAATCTCTTGCATATACAGGAGATACTAAAGTTCTCGTTTACAAGAAGTATATCCGTGACGAAAGAAGAATTAGAGTCAACCAGTTGGTTAAACGTTAGTGTAAATCATTGTTTTTTCGAATAGACTCTTTGTCGAACTGCAGGGTATTCTTTCAAACTTAAGTGTCATGTCGTTCCTTAGTGTAAAACTACAAAATAGATTGTCAATCATCACGACATTATACATACATATTTATGCACATAAATACACATAAATATTTATTTAATTTCATCCATATTTTTACGACATTATTATCATTATGCATAATTATTTAACAATTTCTAATTGTTAACTTTCCTATACTCACAAAAAAATTCGGCAATGAGGCCGATGGGAAATTACTACTTTCACAAGTGGTTCTATGAAAGCGCTTTGAAACGATTCTGATTCTTCTTCCTTAATCATTTAGTTTTGCTCAAATTTCTCTTCTCGAAAATTGTTATATGGCAGCTTAAGTGTACATATACCTTAATATTTATAATGATTATTTTACGTTTATTACGCACATTTTCCATACAAAATTCCTAGAATAAACCATCAATAACTTTATTAAGCATTTATGAATATGAGGAATAAACTTCCTATAGAAGAGTTCCGGAGCAAGTTATTATTTATAATTTTTTTTCGAAATTGTTATTATTGGGAACAGTATTAAGAAACAGGAAGAAGGCCTAATTTCAATATCTGATACTTCTAAATTCTACATTCAGCTTCCACTATATCTTTTATGAGTTTCTGGATGTTACAGCGATATCACTAGTTCCAAGGTTGCTATTTCCGAAAAATGTCTGATTTAATGGTTACAATAAAATACCAATATTCATAAATAAAACTATTTAGTTTTAAAACAATGTTTTATTTATTTTTATAAAATTCATTATGGCTCTGAAAATATGGTACCCAAAGACTAACAAGGATGTAGTTTTGTAAAGGTATAGGAAGGTTAATGATTAAATCCTAATTTAAAAATCCTTACTAAAAGTACCTTCTTCCAAAATGTAATATTTTGACCGTTCCTTTGTTCATTTGATTTTTAAAATTTAACAAAATTTTTTATTCCTTAATAATTGTGATTATGTTTAAGATCTAAATCAAAATTTGTTTAAGATCTAAATCTTAATTTGTTTATATAAAATAATTATGTATAAGAAAAGTTACAACAGTTATTGTAATGTTACAAACATATAATGTAATTTTATACAATTATGTCCAATTCATAATCGATGTCGCATCGTTGTAGCGTTGTATGTTATATAAATAATTTTTTCCAATAAAATTTTTTGAAACAAAAAAAATCAATAATAAATTTATTACGACATACTACGATACAACCGTACAACACCGATTGTGAATTTGATAATTATATGCGTAGTAACAGAAATACCACTTATAAGATAATAGTTTTTATTTAAAATTTAACAAATATTAATTGTATTGACATTTTAAATCTCAAGATAAATGTCTCCCTAAAAATATCTTTTTAATGTTTTAATTTATTTTAAATAGAATTTGGTACAAAAAAAATAAATAAATAATAAAGAAATTAAAAAAATGTCCTATTATTTAAAATTAATGTTGTTGTTTTTTAATTTAATTCTATTAAAATTGTCTTAATTATTTAAAAAATATTTCAGAAAATTGAAAAAAATAAAGGTCAATACTTCCGATCATCGATAATATATACATACGAACATACCCAACATAAACCTACGTTGAAATGTAAAGCTACGTTCACAAAGGTAGAGTACTCCACTCTGTAGTGAATTAAAACGAGATAGTCAAATTTAAAATATTGTTGACAAAAAGAAACAAAACAAGTAAGAGTGCTATATTCGGCTGTGCCGAATCTTATATACCCTTCACCATAGTGTATTTTAAACATAATTGATCTTACAGTCTAGTTAATAAAAACATTAAAAAAATTTGAGTCGATTTAAGCCGAATGTGTCGGCGGCGGCTCAAGCAACTAAATATAATTCGGCGGCGGCTAAGCTCCGACTCGAAGCCGGCCGACTTCGACCTCTGATTCATTGCTGGTAAACATTGACGAGACGTAGATTTTGTTTTTGTTTATCGTATTTGTGTTAGTTTTAAATTTCAAACTTACATTATTCGCATAAAAATTATTGTACAATAACTCACAATCTACTCTCATATAATTGAAAACGTTTTAAATACTTTTTTCTATTCATTAAAAAATATATTTGCAAAACAAAAGGGAAAATTATTTTATTTTAACAAAAAATGCAAATCATATTTTTTTGCTGTGTATTTTTTGTATGTTTGGATTCCAAACATACAAAAAAAAATACACAGCTGAATAAAACCAAATACATCTACACACACACCTGTACATCTTTTTCTATGTACAGTGTTTTTGTTGCTTTTTTAACAATTTTTTGATGAAATTTTCAGAGGTTGTCTCGAATTTTTGCTCATATCTCCGTTATTTACCGAACGATTTTGCTGATTTTAAATAGCGATCTTCTCGAAAGCATGTCTAATAGAATTATTGAAGATTCGGATCTCGCCGATATCTGGGGTCCTCTAAAAACTGATTTCAACAGACAGACGGACATCCCCCCGGGGGCATGTTGCCTTGGCGAAGACCTCCGCCTTGATGTTATTGTAATCCCGGGATATAAAGAGGGCCCAATACCTCCAGTCTGACCGGGACTGAAAAATTGGTTGTCTCAGTCTACTGCTTGGCTTAGTCCTTGCATAGATTGCCAGAGGTCTGACCAGAGCACCGCATAATCTGGTACTACGGGTGGCCAGTTGCCCGCAGGACTATGTCCTGGCTGGTCAGTTGGTTGAGATTCCTTCGGGATCCACGTAGTGGCTGTTGGTTGAACCCAAATTCGCGGGAAGAGAATAAGTGGCGGTTAAAAGACTGATGCATGATAATAGTCAATATTTCGGGATAAGGTTCGGTGCTGTTGCCGAAAATCAACAGATACCCCACAGAGGAGTGTATATGATATTGTATATGATAAGGAATGAATGTAGAGCATATACCGGCGGATAGAGAGGCAGATAAAAAAATCACCACTACACACACACTATTGGCATTTTTTCATTGAAATTGCACTGAAAAAAATATTTGGTTATTTTTAATTTTGAAGATTAAATTGCATTACTGTAAAATGCGAATATTTATAAACAATGTGTAATCAATGTACTTAAGAATGATAATTTCTTTACATAGAAACAACATTTCTAATTAAAATGTACAACAAAATTATGAAACAAGATTAACTTATTTACTTTCATTGTTATGCATTCTAGAAAATTATTTAGAGTGTAAGTTGTTTTTGTAAATTATGCTCTTGCTTTTGCAAGTTGTTTTTGCTTTTTTCAAGTTGTGTTTGCAATTTCTTTAACAAAGCGACATCAACCTACTTTGTTGAATGCTGTCAAGCAACTAAATAAAATATTTGTATTTTTGATGCTCTTGTTTAGAGGTTCGTATGCGATCGTTTTGTGTACATGTAATTTGCCAAAAATCTTCGTTGTCAGAACAATACTAGCGCCGACGTCTGATGTAGAGGTATGCGGGACTCATCCACCCGTATACCTAAATGAATGTGTCGTATGTTTTTCTCTATGAATGTGTCGAAAAAATGAGATGTGTGCTGGGTTGAATGATGATGGATGAAAGATATCATATACAAGAGATACCGATTAATTTTCCTTCCTTGTCCAGATGTGTTCAGAGTTTACTCTGTTCATATCAGACTTGCCACAGCGTGTCACTGTGAGTAAGAACGATATCTACGGCTTATTGATGGATCGTGCTTCGGTCCACCGGTTACGTCTCTAGGTGCTGTTGTCGAATCAACAGAGCCATAGTAGTGTGGTTGTCTTACAACGTGACTACTTTGGCAAGAGATTAGGTAGCTCGAGTACTCCAGCAAAGTACTTGCGCATGGTACCGGTCATAGCCAATGTGCAAAAATTGCCACCTGAGTCTTCATTGAAGACAAAGGGGCGATGAAAAAGACCACCGTGAGATAAGGCCGACACGGCAGGTGCTCACGTTAAAACTATCGACAGTCAGACAGACGGACATGGCTTAATCGACTTCGCTATCTATAAGGATCAAGAATATATATACTTTATAGGGTCGGAAAATTATATTATAGAAATTACAAACGGAATGACAAACTTATATATACCCTTCTCACGAAGGTGAAGGGTATAAAAAACAATTTGATGGAGTACTCTATGATTATGAACGTAGCTTAATGAGTTAAAAACAAGGTTGGCAACAGTTTCATAAGGGTTATAAGGTATTGTGACTTCCTTCTGTATATATTTTGGTGTTTTGTCATATTTCGGCAACTATATTTGAGCGGTATTTATTTTAACGGTAATTTCTATATGGTTATAATAATAAGCATGTAAGATTGTTATATTCTAATTTGTATACTCACCATCAAATCACTTAAATATAAGTGTAAGTGTAATTTTCGGAATAGGTCCTTCAGTGGGATTAGGTCAATTATAGACCATGATGTTAATCATTTAAAGAATTAATTATTTTTTTTAATTCTACCGTAGTTATATTATAATGCTAAACATTTTAAATGATTTATTTACTATAAATTGATTTTCTGAAAGAAACCGGTTTCGGTTCCCAAAAAAAATATTTTTTTAAATTTCATCATAAAGGTATATTTGAAATCCAGTTATGCTTCGATCCTTATAAAAAAATAAAATTTTCTTTCCACGAAAACTTATTTTATTGCACCGTGCAACGGTAATTTTCACACAAGAAGTAATTTTCACACAAGAGGTAACTCTGTGTATTTAGATTTTCATAATGCACTCTTATGAACTGTATATTAGTTCAATTCATAGCGATTAAAAAAGAAGAGGTGGGGAAGGAGGAATAATTTTCAGAATAGGAGCTTGTATGAAGGATACAGTCAATTAGTAACTGATCTTTATAAAATATTTCACATATCATATGGATTTTGTATAAATGAAAATTAATTATGTTAAATTTTATCATTATACTTACATTTTTAATCCAAATATGAGCGTTAAAGGTATTTTCTGTATAGGGGATAGGTTCAATTATTGTGTATACAGAGCTCTGAAATTCCATAAAAATGTTCATTGATGACAAATCTTCTTTGACAATAAAAATTAGCATCATATGTAGGTTCATGATTAAACAACACAACCCCGATGTTTACAGGGTTAATGATTTTTAATTTTGGAAATTTGATCAGAAATAACTTTCCATGGAAATAATAACCGCAAATTACTTATTCAAAATTAAGCAATAATTTGTAATATAATTATACCCTACACCACTTTAGTGGGAAGGGTCATATGAAACTTTTTTTATGCCGAATTTCATTACGAATTTGGAAATAAGTAAGTAAGGACTTTACATGGGGGTATATAAATATACCTCCTATCTTTTTTGATGGTGGGTATAAAAAGACTTCAAATGTGCAAATAACGAAGTATTATTAAAAACATATTGGTACTTTTTATATTCAGAAATTTTTATAATAAGTTTTTCTACTTTAATACTTTAAATTCATATATTTGGACTTACTTGTTTGACTTACATACATATATCCCTTAAAAAACATTTACAAGAAATGTAACATGCTAACCTAGCAAATATTTGTTTCCTTGAAATGTTCTTAAAAACGTATTATGCCCTGCTGAAAACTAGACTTTATTGATTTAGCACTTTTTATACCCTTTATGTAATTTTACTTATTTTTATTGTTCGAAGAATATTTGTCAAACATTTATTAATTAATAAAAACCTGGAAAAGTTTTGTATTCAAAATATTTAAAAACAAAGAATTAAACAGACTGTTTACTGAAGATGTATAAGTGTGAAATCTGTCTTATAGAATTAAAAAAATTAACATATATCAAAATCATTTATGTACACACAAATTGCTGAGAAATGCGAATTTCAAATGCCTTCAACCGTAGTGTTTTAAGAGGTTTTCTACGTACAAAATTTTCAAAAATCATCTAAGGAGTGAGATCGAAAAATTCTTAACACACGTTTTTCATTACATTTTTCAACCAAAGTATTATTTGACTTTTTTTTTTTTGATCAAGTTACCTTTGAAAAACATGTCAGTTATTATGTGTAATGTCAATTATATTAATTTTTTTGTTAATCTGATTAAAATGAGTGACCAGAAAAAAGTGCGTACTGAAATTATTAAATATTTTCAACTAAACCCAACTTGGTCTTACAAAAAGTTGGCCAAGCATACAAAGGTCTGCCGTCAAACTGTTTCCAATGTTATTAAACAGTACCGGGAGAACTTGTCAGTTGATAGAAAACCTGGTTCAGGTAGAAGGAATGGTCCACATGATGTTTCTAAAGCCAAAAAAATAGAACGCATTTTCAAAAGAGCTCCCAACACATCCGGTAGGAAAGCAGCTCGGTTAGCTCAGTGCTCGGACTATTTGGTACGAAAAGTTAAAGCTAATGCAGGTTTAAAAACATACAAGGCTCAAAAAGTTCCTGACAGGAACGCTGCTAAAAATTTAGAGGCCAAAAACAGAGCACGGAAATTGAAGTCAAGTTTTATAAAAAAAATATTCTTGCTGCATAATGGATGACGAAACGTATGTTCTGGCAGATTTTTCGCAACTTCCAGGTCAAAAGTTTTATGTTGCTGATGCTCGAGGGAATATTGAAGAAAAGTTTAGGACCCAAAAGCAGACAAAATTTCCCAGAAAGTTCTTGGTATGGCAAGCAATATGCAGTTGCGGCAAAAGAAGCCAATCATTTATAGAGCCCGTTGTAACAAGGCTTTATAAATACCGAAATTTACATCAAGGAATGTTTACAAAAAAGGCTGCTTCCATTCATAAGACTTCATAATGTGTCCACTTATTTTTGGCCTGACTTGGCATCCTGTCACTATGGTAAACAAGCCCTTAAGTGGTACAAGAACAATAATGTGGTATTTGTACCAAGAGATGCAATTCCTCCAAACTGCCCGGAGCTAAGGCCAGTGGAGAGATATTGGGCTCTTGTTAAAAAAGAATTGAAGAGTACAAAAAAGGTGTCCAAAAGTGTGGTAGATTTTAAACGGAGATGGACTACATGTTCGAGCAAAGTGACAGAAAGCACTATAAAAACGTTAATGGAAGGGTTTCCGAAAAGGGTTCAAAATTTCATCACTAGTGATTAAAACTATAAAAATATTTTTTTTTTGTAAATTGTCATAATAATTTGAATCAAATAAAAAAAGAAATAAAGCTGTAAGTTTAGTGGTTTCTTTTTTATAAACATATATGTATGTTAAGAATTTTTCGATCTCACTCCTTATATCGATACCACAACAAGGAACAGTCAGATACTTCAGTATGCGGACTATACTATGAATGCAAAAATTGTATATACAAATGCAATATAAGAAAGAAAAGAATATCTCACAGTGTAAATTATCTAGAAGATAATTAATATGTTATATGTCCATTGGAAAATTGTGGTAAAGTTTTTAAAACACAAGGCTCTTTTAAATTTCCTTATTTACAGGTATCACAGTGAAAAAGAAAAAAATACTGCTATCAAGAAAAATTCATTTTTAAATTCCTTTTTAGACGAGGACAATCAAACCATTGAGGAGATTCCCAATGATAAGAAAATTATGAATAATATAGAAAATTTTAGTTTTGCTAACACTATTTTAAAATTGAAATGTGAGTACAGTATTACGGATACAATAATAAATTTCCTTATATCAGAATTTATGGAAGTTTTATAAAATCAAAATGCTGCAAACATCCAAAAAATAACTCAGATTTGTACGGATTACAACATTTCTGAGTACAAAAATGAACTTATAAACGCCTAGCAATAACATAGTATCGGAAATTAAAACTTTTCAATCGAATTATAAAAGAAAGATCTTTTTCGAAAAAACAGTATTTTATTAAACCGGTAAAAATTAATCTAAGCGTTAACAATTTTCATAAAAAATGTTTTTTTATTACGTACCAATACAAGAAACTATAAAGTCTTTACTAAGTGATGAAAACTTCTTTGCTTTTTTTGATATGGAAAATACAAACAAAGAGAATGTATATTCTGATTACAACAATGGTTTATTTTATAAAAATAAAAGCTTTTTTAACAAAGATGGTAAAAAGATTAAAATAATTTTATTCCAAGATGTTTTTGAAATATGCAATCCATTAGGATCTTCAAAAAAGAAACATAAATTAATTGGAGTATATATGATAATTGGAAACATTCGCTATCAATATAGATCAAGCATTAGAAATATTCAACTTGTTCTATTATCAAAAGAAAGTCATATAAAAACTTTTGGTTTTGAAATCATTTTACAGCCTTTTGAAGGAGCTTGAAGATACAGGTATTATTGTTGCTTGGAGATACAGGTATTATTGTTGCTGGATCGTCTGTAACATATCGGGGAAGTTTAATAGCAGCATTGGGCGATAACTTGGGAAGTCATCAAATTGGTGGGTTCACGGAAAATTTCAATACCAGCAAAAATTTTTGCAGATTTTGTTTTTATAATCGAGATTGTCTTCAAAAACAAGATTTAAATAAAGCTGAAGGACGAAATCCAGTCAATTATTCAGAATGTGTTAAGAATTTTTTATATTAATTAAGTATGGGTTTAAATAAAGCTTCATGTTTAAATGAGCTAAATTATTTCAATGTGTGATAAGGTCTTCCTTCTGATTATGAAATACTGAACGCCATAGCCTTATATTTTGAAGAAGATATTGGTTTTCTGCATAAAATTTCGAGGTAATGTACGTATATTTCTATTAAATACACAATTTAAATATTTTAATACTTATAGATTGAAACAACTTTAGAAGAAAATTTCCACGAACGCACCATTTATGGCCATTGTTCGTAAGTATAGTTTCACAACTATATAATAAAATATATAAATTAGGGATACACACAAAATAGCGCTAATTAAAAATTTGTCAGTTCGATATAATAAAAACGTTGCTTTTATTCATTTTCAGAAATTCAAAATGTGAAAAGGGGTACATTTTTATAGAAAAAGAAGTGGTTGTAGAAGATAACGCGGATTTCATTGATCTATTAAATCAAACAATTTGCTTTTATTTTATATTTAATATTTTATACCCCACTCAAGTTTGTCAATCTTTAGAGTTTATATATAGATATTTTTATAAATGCTATGCTTCTTCAGTTCGTGGCTCAAAAAAGAACGTAAATAATATCCAAAAAGTTAATACATTGATAAAAAAAAGATTGGCTCTTTTAAATAGTTGTTAAGATATCTCATTTCTTTGTATTGGATTGTTAAATTTATATATTTATTTCTTTGTTCGCTTATAGCCTTAATTTTAATCATTTTATTTAATAAAACACCTTAAAAAATATATTGCATTCTCTTTATTTTAGTAATAATTGGTAGTTTATTATTAAACATTTGATATGTATACATAAATATTTTCATTTGTATTATTCATACATGGGAGTAGTTAATTATATCGATTAATTAATTGACGATTTCATTAGCATTAAATTGAAAAAAAATTATAATTATTTTTTTTTTTTTCATTAGCATTATTTTGTCTAATGGTAATGGTTTTTAATGAAACGATTTCATTAGTAATTATTTAAAAATAAATTTTCATTACCATTATTCAATGGATTTTAAAAATGTTCGAACATTAGTTCTAATTTCGAAATGAATTTCGAATATCCGAACATTATAATGTATTGTCATTAGGTGAAATCATGTATGGCAAATTTCAGCACATTCGGATCAGAAAAACTAGTTTTAACAGCTTTAAAAATTTTTCGAACACGAGTTCGAATTTTCGATTTTTTTTTAGGTTTTATGACACAGAGATTAATTTAAAAACATAAAAAAAGTTTCGAAAATAACTTCGAAATTTCGAACTTAATTTCGAATTTTCGAACATATGATTGTATTGTCATCAGATGTACTTATGACTGCAAAATTTCAGCCAATTTTGGCTACGGGAACTGGTTTTAAAAGCTTTCAAACCTCGAATCTTCAAAAAATTTCCTTGATATATTTTTCGACAATTATAAATACTAATTAAATTCGTTTTTGAAAATTCATTATTAAATTCATTACCACTATCAAAAAAAGTTATAATGAAAAAAATATAATTTTCATTAAATGGTACTTAAAATATTTTTCAGTACAATTTTTTCTATAAATGGTAATGAAATTTTAATGCTTAATGAAAAATTTCCATGTATGATTTTAACTCATTATTTTAACACGGTGATGTCATTGGAGGCAAGTACTTCTACGCTCGTTTACAAATTGGAAGTTAAAGATTATATTTATTGTTTTGTTTTTAATAATAAAAAAGGAGCCAGCGAGAATAAGAACCAGGGACTTCGGTTTATTAGTTAAATGTTCTAATTACTGTACCACTGCTTAGTCTGATAAAATTATGGAAGATTCGGATCTCGCATATATTTGTGGTCTTCTAAAAACTGATTTTAGCGTGTTATATTGAAATCCGGGTATAGATGTACTACCAGTACCTCTAGTCTGATGGGACTATAAACTGGTAATGTCAGTTCACTCTTCGGATACCAGAGAACCACACAATCTGGTACTGCGGACCTTGACTACCCGTATACCTAAAATAGGTGTGTCGTATGTTTTTCTCTTATGAGTGTGTCGGATAAATGTGAAATGTGTTGGGTTGAATGATGATGGATCCATGTTGAACCATTGAATTTTCCTTCCTTGTCTAGTTGTGTCCCTGTGATTAAGAACAAGATGTTGACGTAAAGCATTTCGACTTCAATACACACAGACAGACAGACGAACATGGCTAAATCGAGTCCGCTATCTATAAGAATTCAGAATATATACTTTATAGTGTCGGAAAATTATATTATATCCCTTCTCACGGTGAGGAGTACTAAAATAACTCCAATGGAAAAATATTGTTAGACCGGGTTTTTGATAGAAAATATCCACATTTAAAAAAACAACAACATTAGTAAAACGCGACAGTCATAAAATTTATTTTATTAAAATATTCGTGTTTGGCTTGAAGCAACTGTATGATAGAGGGATGGTAAAATATGAATTAACCCATTATTAACTACTATTATCATCAAACTAAATTCATTGTTTAAAACGTATAAAATTATGCAAGAATATAAAAGTTAGGAATTCACACGGTAACCATGCATGCGAAACGTTCACTCATTTGTATCTAAAAATACTATTCATAAGTCCATTAACCTGAAAACACCACGCAAATGATGAATGAGATAGTATGTCTATGTCAGTTAGTCAAGTGACCAAAAGAACAGTGATTGATGCATAAGAATAAAATGAACTCGTTTAATTTTCACGTTTTTCGAAGCAACAAGAATATGTAATTTAAATATACAGTTATAGGAAATGTAATTCAAAATAATGTACCAAGGGATATAAGTTATGTATTCGGACTCTAAGTATTAAACAAAATTATGAAGTTATTATCCATTGTGGATTCTTTCGTATGGCAGTATTGTCTGTTTCGATTCGATTTCCACCAGATAATTGAGTCCATAACAGGCCCGATAGTGGTATATGTGAATTTCATTAAATGCCATGATACGAACATACATATGTATATCCATATAAGCAGTTTACATTATAACACAAGTAATTTTATCTGTCAAAATTTTGTGTGGAAGAAAACGGACCGCCTAAAAGTAATATATATGTAATCAAACCATCACACATTAAGACAAAATTTGGACGAAAGATTTTACAAGTATGGCTCACCTAATTTTTGAAATTAAATATACACCTAACATCAAACCGTATAAACATCAGGTGATTGTGTCAATTATAAACCGAGCTCTTTCGAATAAACAAAACATTTTTGTCCAATTTTTATACTTTGATGTAGGATGGAATAAAGTAAAGGGGACCGATCCTCATTATTCTTGATAGGACGTTTTTGGCTCGTACGGAACTTATTTGTGTCGAATATCATCGGTATAATTGTATTTTTAAACCATTTTTATTGACCGTTAAAGTTATTTTCTGAAGGGGAGGCAGTCAATTTTGGGTCATATGAAATATTTTTATGCCGAATTTCATCGCTATACTCGTATTTTGAGATCAATGAGCGTTAAAGTAATTTTCGAAAGGGGACCTTATACACGGAGTGAGGTCAATTATGGACGGATCTTCATAAAATTTTGTATAAAGATTTTTGGTCATATAAAACTTATTTATGTCGAATTTTGTTGTTGTATTCGTAAATTTGGTTTATATAAAATTTATTTAATCGCTGTACTCGTATTTTGAGATCAGTAATGAGCGTTAAAGTAATTTTGGGGGCTAGTGTAAATTATGAGCCGATCCTTATAAAATTTGATAAAAAGATTTTGGGTAATATAAAACATATTTATGTTGAATTTTATTGATATACTATACATTTTCGGGGACCTTTTATGGGGAGTAGGATCAATTATGGAACGATCCGCATAACATTTTGTAGGAAGATTTTGGCTTATATGAAACTTGTTTATGTGGAATTTCGTTGCTATATTCTTATATTTAAGTCCGTAATAAGCGTAACAGTCATTGTGGGGGGTAGGGAGATTTTTGGTCATACGAAAGTAATTTTTTATGAACTTAGTCTCTATATTCGGTCTTTTATAACAGTTATTGTCTGGTAAAACTGTATACCGTGGGGGCACTTGTTTGGGGACTAGGCGAAAACATCGGCCGATATTGTATTTTTATGTAAACACACACAAAAAAGTAACATTCTAATTTGTTATTGCCTTATACCAATAGTGTATAAGCAAAAATATAAAAAATACGACTTTTATTCTCTTTATTGAAATACGTAGGATATTTAATTTGGGCTATAATTACTGAAACGTAAAGAATGAATGAACGTGGGAATTTGGTTCGGTGTTAACTTGTCATAAATACGAGCACTTTCTATGTATATTAGGGAGACTCAAAGATAATTTATTTTAGCCAAAGCTGTAAAATAATGATTAATAATCGTAATCATTATTAATTAGATTATTTTTATTAAATAGGTAAAATTAATGATTAATTAACGATTATTTTCAATTTTTTAATTAATTGTTGATTACGATTAAAAATAATCTAAAAATAATCAGGGATTAATTAGAATTAATGAAAATAATCAAAATTAATCAAAAAATTAGTTGATTTTTTAAGGATTAATTTTGATTAATTTTGATTATTTTCTATATATTTAGTATAAATTTCTCCCAAAAAAAAGCTCTAAGAAAAATTTAATTATTTTTCCTGCAATCCGCTAAAAATTACGTATTTTTGAGACCCATTTCGAAAAGATTGCAGTAATTTTTTTCTAATATTTTTTACTGAGATCAAAATTTTCAATCCAAATAAACTTGATAAATATATTATTTTCAATAAAACAGTCATATAATCGAATACTGAGTAACTTGAAAAACAGTTTTTCATTACACGTAATGTAAAAAGATAAAGAATTGTACCAAATATATTGAAATTACATAATCAAAAATAATCAAAATTAATCCTTGAAAATAATCAAATTAATTATTTGATTAATTCTGATTATTTTTGATTATTTTCTTTAATTTCAATTAATCCTGATTATTTTTAGATTAATTTTAATCGTAATCAATTAATAATCAGAAATTTTATACCAGAAAATAAAATAATCATTACGATTATTTTTGAAAAATAATTTAATTGATTATTAATCGTAATCGAAATTTTACAGCTATGATTTTAGCTAATGAAGTTATTATTAGTGTTTTACATTAACAAGTAACAAATGAACATCGCTGCTTATAATACTAACCTATTTTCTATATAATAACGTGAAACTCAATCAGGGCAATTATGAACAATTAATACCCGGGAGTTAATTCCAGGTATTAATTGTTCTCCCAGGGAGATTATTATTCAGAATATTTCCTAAAAATATTTATTTTATGGCAAAACAACTGCTCAATAAATAATGCGTCCCCATCAAAAACCTGGTAAAAACAACTTTCAATGACATCTACATACATACCATTGCATTACCTATAAGAAGTCCAGTAATGGTATTCTTTTTATGTGATTTGTCATTTAGTTTACGCATATTATTTGATTGTTAAGCAAAAAGAAAACAAAAGTCCTCTTTAGAAATGCCACGATGGTATTTTGCATAAATAACTGATAACCAGGGAAATGCCACGATGGTATTTTGCATAAATAACTGATAACCAGGGAAACCGAAAACATGCTCTAAAAAGTGTTTTAAGCCGTAAAAACTCAAAATATGCTCTTAAAATTTAAAATATATGCTCCAAAAATGAAATTTTTTATTATTTTTTAACATTGAAAAGCTCAAAAAGACTGAAATTGTAATGAAATAATAAATGTTTAATGTCATATTCTATATCCTACAACATTTTTTTATAAATGTTTTATCTCATTATGAGATTCTCATAGTTTGAAGAACTAGTATAATAGAATTCCGTTTTACGTTCAGATAACCAATAAATAACATGAAACCATTTGGTCCCCAAAAAACATATTTCAAACGACAAAGTTTGACACTTTTCTTCCAATTGTATTCATAGCTTTTAAACTGACATTTTAATCGTTGTTGTCATAAATTCCAATAATTAGTTTTTTAAACTATAAAAATGGATTTGTCTCATGAAATCAAAATTAATCGGTTTTATGTCCGATTTAAAATATAATGCTTTATTGAATAAAAAACTATAACATAACGATTTTTTTTTAATTGTAAAATAGGCTAAAAAATTAAAAAAATACAATTATATTTTTTTTAAATAAAGTTTTGAAAAGAAAATTAAAAATGTATAAAAACGAAAAAAAGCGAAAACATCAAAATATGCACTTAAAGAGTAAAATATGCCTTAAAAATGCTAATAAGTTAAATCATGCAAAATTATGCTCTTATGGGTAAAATATGCAAAAATATGCTCTAACAAATCAATGTCAAAATTCTCAAATTGGTCTGAAACGTGTAAATATCTTATCCATGAGTCCATACGACGCACCACAAAAAACATGCATTTGTATATTTTGGTCTCCCTGCTGATAACTGATGTTAGACGCAACAAAGTATATATATTCTGTGCCCTTGTGAAATTTTTAGTTGATTTTATTTAACTTTGTCCATCTGTCCGGCAATACCAAAACTGCTTGTTATCCTAAGCAGTTTTGGTATTGAAAATTAACCAAATCGGTTCACAACGTAAAAAAGTTATGAGTAAAAATCTCAGTTTACCTCGAAAAATTAGTTTTTTTTGTTATTCTTAAGCAGTATTCTCAGAAACTACAAGAGATAATTTGATGAATTTTGTCACATGCTATTTTTTTGCCAGGTGTCAAATATGCTGAAAATCATAACAACTGATTCAAAACTTCTCATAGCACCCATACAAAGGTACATATTCCTGGAAATTAATTTATCGTTAATAACTCCCTCAAAATGTATCGATATAAGCACAATATAAACATCTAAATATAATATAACCAGAAATCATACTACCAAAGTAAATCTGTGTCGGCCCACAATTGCTCATAGCTTCCACATAAGATTTACTTCCGAAAAACACTTAAACGCATATATTTAACTGAATTATAAAGTTATCAGGATAAAATTCAACATGCATATGTTTTGTTTACATTTTAACCATTCTAGCAATTTTTTCCGAATCGGTCCTTTATAAGGTCCATTTCCGAAAATCACTTAAACGCATATAATTCATTGTAAAATAAAGCAATCTTGATACAATTCGACACAAATATGTGTTATATTGTTTTATATGAATCACTCTCTGAAATTTTTCCGGATAGTCCTATAATTCGGCATAGCTTCCACATAAAATCCACTTCCGATAACATATTCCATTAATTAATAATGAAATTGGGGTAAAATTCGACTTGAAATTATTATATGTGTACATAAATCATTATACGAAATTTTTTCTGGGTCGGTCTAAATTGGTCACAACCAATTAGAACTATTTCCAAAAATTACTTAAACGCACATTGACAATCAAAGTTTTCGGGATAAATTTCTAAAAAAATCACTGAATATCATATAATTGAATATAAAATGATAATATTTGGATAAAATTCGGCAGGAGTAGGTATGTACTGTAGATTGATCAAATAATTCTCATAATTTTTCTGGCATCTGCATGATTGGTCCATAATAAGTGATAACATCCGTATGTGGTCCAAATCCGAAACACATGCATAAATGTGAACATCCTCATTGCGGAAACAAAACTTTTGTCAAGTTATATAAAAATTAGATAGTTAAATGGGTTTAATATATTTAAGATTCGGTACAGCCACTTTAACTTGTTTGTCAACAAATTGTTAAAATATTCCTGAATTAATATAAAAATTAAATACTTTATTATTAAAGCAAGTACAAATGTATAGACGGACATGGCCGACCATGTGATACCCTTACATTATATTAAAAATAAGAATGTAGGGTATAAAAATAATTATATTTATAAGTGTTGTTATTTGTTAAACATAAAACTAAACCATGTACTTAAGAGTACTACATTAAATCCATACCAAAATTTATAAGAATAGGCCCATATCCCCTATGAGCCCTCTTGTAGAAAATCTCTTTTTTTTTGTCACGTAAAAATATTTCACAATACGGTTAAAGAACAAATTAAATGCTTTATTTTTTAAAAATTATCCACCTTTTTAACATACTGACTGGTGTAGGGTATCATATAGTCCTCATGTAGGTAAAATATACTATTAAAAATATAAAAATTCCCAGCAAATTATTGATGAAATCCAATTATTGAATAAAATCTTTTCAACTCAACCGAGAAAATAATAACGTTATGCGGTATTAATGGACAGTTCTAATATTTGTTGGCACCATACAAAATTCGTTGTCTACTTTGGTTTGTAAAAGCCCATGCCCTTGTTCAATGTTTATACGTGTGTATTTTCAATTAACTACTAGAGAACAAGACGGCGCCATAAAGTTTTCCTCATTCATACAATTGCATGAATGTAATACATACGAAAATTCAAATATCCTTTGTGTTTTACATACATATGTATATGTAGGTATGTACATACACATATAAAAAAATATTATTCCGAAACTCCATATGTATTTGTATGTAGAGAAATATTAATACAACAAATAATTTACAGAGAAAAGAAATTCAAATTTTAATATTTACACACATGATGTATTGCGTAGTAACACTTTTTGGCATAATTACAAGTGGTACAAGTCAAGTGTTTTTTTGTAAACAATGTTTTTTTTCAATATCGTGTTTCTATATATCCACAAATAACTAAACAACATCTGTGTCATAGTGGTCACATAATTTTGATCTATGCATATATGTATATATGTACATACATAACTATACCATTTGTTGTTGCATATTTTTACATATTTCATAAATTGCATATTTTGCTTTAATTGCATATATTTTGCATATTTCTGACATTTTTATAGTATATTTTGCATATTTTTTATTTTTTCTGAAACAAATTGTTTGGTTTTCTCTGTATATCATATCTTTACAACATATTTGGTATTTACATTTCTAAATAAATATCAACAAATTTCGATTTAACAACAAAATAATAGGTATTAAATTTTTAAAACCACAATAATGCGGAAGGCATTTTGAGTTTGTGCTGCTAACTGTAACGTTCAAAATATTGGTCCTTAGAGTATCGGTTCAGTATCAATTACTGATAACTTGATGAAATTTTGTTCTTACATCTCTCACACGTCCAAAATTCAATTAAAAAACATTACCAAACGACAAAATTCGGAAGAAATATAATTTACTTATTCATAAATACATTAGTTCACCAAATTTTATTAGAATTGCTATCCAGCTTTCGACTTTCAGAAATTAAATATACATTATTTAATGTTGTTTCTAAGTCTTTAATTTTGTCATTCCCGAGATCATGGTTCTGTTAAAGTGGTATTATAGTACATAAAGCAGTCCTTAAAAACCTGTAAGTTTGTTGTCCAAAACTAAAGATCTGAATATCTATTAACATGTACCTTCATATTTTTCACATTTCTAGTAAATATATTCCTATTTTATAGTGGTTATTACTAACCCCGCTCTCTTCATGCTTAATTTCATGTTTCCAGGTTAAATATTTTACAAAAATTCAAAAAGTACATTTTGAAAACAAAAACTTACCAACAAGTACATAAGTGGACCTCACTTCGGCGGGTTCAGGTATTATTTAAAATTGAAGGTATATTTTTATACAACACTTTAGTGGGGCATATTGAGTTTGTGCTGATGTTTGTAACGCACACTAATATTGGTCATATACCCACCTTTAAGTATACCAATCGTCTCAGAAGCTATGTCCGTCTGCCCGTCCATGTAAACCTTTTAATCAAACTATAGATTACGCAATTTCAAAGATAATTCAATGAAATTCGGTACATGATCTTCTATTGATTCAGGGACGAAGCCTATGGTTAAGATCGCTCCATTATTTCACCTAGCCCCCATATAACTAAACCCTCGAATAGGGCTTGTAAACCTTGTGATCAAACTACAGGTCGCAATTTTGGAGATAATTCAATGAAATTTGCCACATGATATTTTACCGTAAACGAAGCCTATTGAAAATGAAAAACATCGGTCCATAATTATGTTTAATATACTCGTATCTCAACAAAAAGCTGCAAAACCATGTTCTATACTAGCCTTGATGACTCTCATCAACTCAAAAATTATAGGGCTTCATTTGATCCTAGCCACTATAAAATCCCTATTAAAAATTTAACTTAAATATCCACAGTTTTATTAAACAATAATTAGCTTAAGTATATCTGGGGGAAGGTACAATTCAACTTAAATGCTTTATTATGAAAACTAAATCACATTTTATTCGTATACAGGTGTAGGGTATTATATAATCGTCCTTGCCCGACTATAACTAGTTACTTGTTTATCTGAAATTTGTTAAATTAAATTTATTTATTCTATGTTTATACTATTTATGTCAAATTAGTTGCATTTTATAATACCAATTTTTAAACTTCCTAACAGCTTGGGAAAAAATTAACATAAAAATTACTTCCGTCCCCCCGAATAGGGCGTTTGAGATCATAATTAAATATGTCAAAAAATATCGGCAAAACACAGTTTTATAGAACTTTAAATGACAATACCAATTTTTGTTATGATCGGACATAAATAACTTTGAATTTTTCTCTTTCGTTTGGGATGACAATCAAGATGTCACAATGCATATTGCCAAATTAAAAGGATTATGGTTAGAATTCAACAATGGACTAAAAGAAAATAATTTAAACGAATTACCAGATTTATTGCTAGTGGGTAAGGTTTTGCATACTACCATCATAATTCGACACGTTCAAATCAAGTTGGATGATGTTAAGCAAAAATGAAGAGAAAACATTTGAAGAGCTATGTATGCAAATAACTATGTATCAAAGGAACTTTGGAAAAGGCAATACTACCTCAACTGAAGAAGCACTAATAGCAAAAACGAAATTTAAGAAATTTGAAAATTCTAACAAATTTAACAAGAAAAATAGTGATGTTTGCAACTACTGTAAGAAGAAAGGACATTGGGTACGTGATTGTCGCAAGTGGACAGCAGATGGTAAGCCTAGTAAAGAAGCAAATGAAGCCAAAGCTGTGAGTCAAAAGTGTTTGCCTGCTTTTTGTGAGGAAGCAAATGTGGTGCAAGATGCCGATACCACATGTTGGTGGATTGACAATGGAGCAACACGCCATATAACTAATAGTAGAGACAATTTTAAGGATTTTAAGTCATTTTCAAATCCAAATTTTATAAGAGCGGCAGGTAAAGAAGTTCTACAAGCTATTTTTAAAGGTACAATAGAAATTTAATCAAAAGTTAAGAACAAAACAGAGAGTGCTATCAGCTCAGGATAAACAACCAAATAGCAGATTTATATCGACAGCAACCAATTGTAAACTATTTGTTGATGATGAAATAGTTTTATGTGGGTCAAGATCAGTAGGTGGTACACTTTATAAAGCTAATATAAAAGCGATAAAGCAGTATGGTATGTTCAAGATTCCGATTTACTTCAACTTTATCATGAAAGATGGGGTCACCAAGACAAACGACACATACAGAAGATGCTTAAATTAGAAATGGGAATTAGTATTAAAGATGATAAAACTGTTTGTGAGCCGTGAATATATGGAAAAGCTCATCGGTTGCCGTTTGGTCATAGAAATAAAGCTACTAGTCCCGGTGAACTTGTGACAGCTGATGTCTGTGGACCATTTAGTAAGTCGTTTTCTAAAAAGAAGTGCCTGGTGATTTTTAAAGATTCGTATACGAAGTATAGTTTTGGATTTGTTGTAAAACAAAAGTCTGAAGTTAAAGACTGCTCAGAAGAAGTTCTGATGTTAGCAAATAATCGTGGTCATCATATAAAAGAATTATTAAGCGACAATGGTGGTGAGTTTGACAACCATGAAATAAAGTCAATTCTAAAGAAGAATGGTGTCATGCAAAGATTAACAGCTCCCTATACACCACAACAGAATTGCGCTAGTAAAAGAGAAAATCGTACAGTTGTTGAGATGGCTCGTACATTCAAATATTCCAATGCAGAAGCAGAGTTTCCGGATGCTATTTGGGCTGAATTAGTAAGAACATCAATATATGTACTAAACAGAACTGGCAAGTCATCAGTAGAAAATAAAAGTCCTTATGAGTTATGGATGGGAAAGAAACCTAGAGTGCATCATTTAAGAATCATATCATGCGAATGTTATGTTCATATACCTAAACAAATGAGAAAGAAGATGGATGCTAAAGCTACAAAAGGATTTCTCATTGGTTATGACGATGATGAGCGTTATCGGGTTTACATCAAAGAGAAACAAGAGGTTATACTTTCCAGAGATGTCAAATTTATTGAGAAAATTAAAACATGCGTATCTGATGATCAAAATACTAAAGAAGATAACAACAAAAATTTAGATACTGAAGAAAATAATGAAGTTAAGTTTAAGTTTGAAGATTACAGAAGTCAAAATGCAGATAATAAAGACAATGAAGATCATGAATTAGATGAAGATCAACATGAATTAGATGAATATCAACAAAATGAAGAATTAATAGAAGAAGAACAACATAGTGATGAAAAACTTTATGATGATGCTTTAGAGGATGATTTTGATGAAATTGTTATATCAGATGATGATGTTCAAGAGGAAAACGTACGAGAAATGCTGACTATGATGACAATTCCGATTTAATATTATCAAAACGATTAAGAGATCGTACTTTGATATCAAATTCTAAATATGATGATTTTGTTATGGAAATCCAAGATTTTATAAATAAAATTGAAACTCCTATGAACTATAAAGAAGCTATAAATGCCAAAGAAAGCAAACAATGGATCAAAGCTATGGATTCTGAAAATAATTCCCTAAAAGAAAACAACACATGGGAATTAGCAGATCTTCCAAAAGGTGCAAAAGCTTTACCGTCAAGATGGGTGTTCCGAGTAAAGATGAATCCAGATGGTACCATAGAGAAGTTTAAAGCCAGATTAGTTATAAAAGGATTTACAAGATAGAAGGTATAGATTATAAAGAAACGTTTAGCCCAGTAGCAAGATTAGCAACAATACGTGTAGTATTGAGTATAGCAGCTAGTAATAATATGCATCTATTTCAATTTGATGTCGCAACAGCTTTTCTTTATGGAGAATTAGAAGAAGAAATATTTATGAAACAACCTGAGGGCTATAGCGATGGTACAAAACGAGTGTGTAAATTAAAAAGAAGTTTATATGGTTTAAAACAAGCTCCTCGTTGCTGGAACAAGAGATTAGTGAAATATTTATTAAAAATTGGATTTAAAGTTTGTGAAGCTGATCCGTGTCTATTCATAACAATAAAAAATGGAATGAAACTTATTTTAGTATTATGTGTAGATGACGGTTTGGTTGCAGGAACAGACGAAATTGAAGTTTAAATTTTATTACAAGAGTTACGAGCTGAATTTAAAATTACATCTAAAGAAGCTAATTATTTTTTGGGTTTGGAGATAAAGAAAGAAAATGGTGCAATACGAATATCTCAAACAGCTTATGTTAAGAAAATACTTGAGAGGTTCAATTTTAATGAATGCAGACCAGTATCAACTCCAATGACCAAAATAGTAGAAGATTCCGAAACAGGGAAAGCTGAGGACTTATCTAAATTTCCCTATCGACAAGCAGTGGGAGGAATTATGTATTTAATGCTTGGTACAAGACCAGATCTTGCATACAGTATTGGATACTTGTCTAGAACTTTAGATAATCCTTCAAAAGAAGATATTGTTAGAGTAAAAAGAGTATTTAGATATATTGCTGGTACAAAAGAATATGGTATTACTTATACGGCTGACAATAACTTAAAGTTCGAATGCTACAGTGATGCAGATTTTGGAGGCTGCTTAAAGACTGATAGATCGACATCAGGAATAATAATAAAATACGCTGGTGCTGTAATTTCATGGATGAGTCAAAGACAACCGATAGTAGCAACTTCTACAACAGAAGCTGAAATCGTTGCTGCTACTGAAGCTACTAAAGAAATTATATGGTTAAAAAGACTCTATTCCGAGTTAATTGGATACAAAGACGTTCCAGTATTGCAAGTGGACAATAACGCTACAATAAGATTAGCTCAGAATCCAGAGTTTCATCGTCGCACTAAACACATAGCGTTGAAACATTTTTTTATTCGCGAAAAGGTATCCGAAAATGAAATTTGTGTTACAAGAATATCAAATGAAGACCAACTAGCTGATTTGATGACGAAACCACTACAAGCAACAAGGTTGAAATATTTAATAAGCAATTTGGGACTTTCAAATGCTAACAAATTATCTTAACAAGGGAAAGTATTGATGTTAATAATGTATTTGTGTTAAGATTTAGTTAACACCCTTTTTGTAAAACCTTGTATTGAATTTTGTATTTGAGAAATGTTTTGTATTTATATTCATTCGGAAATAAACTTTTACAATAAAAATGATAAGGGCCCCATGTATGCCCCCATACATACTCCTCTTCAGAAAATGGCTTGAATGTCAAATTTCACTTATAAACACTAATAACACGATAAAATTCGACATAAATAACTTTGAAGTAGAAATAAATGCCTCCGCCAAAATGTATAAGGATTGGCCCATATGCAACCTTAGCCCATATGAGCCCACTTATAGAAAATCTTTTTTTTTTTAATATGTAAAATTGTTCCGGAATTAGGGTAAAAAACTATTACTATTTAAAAATAATAAAAATTTTTAATATATTCACTCGTGTAGGACATCGTGGTCGGCATTGCCCGACTATACAATAGGATGTCCTGTGAAGCACTTTTTTGAAGAAATACCTCTCAAACGAACCGTATTTATGTACTAAATTCGAGAAGAATAAAAAAGTTCCCTACCAGCGATTGAAAATATTGATCTCAGTACAATATGCTCAAAAAAATTTTATGCAATCTTTTCGAAATGTGTCTCAAAAATTCTTTTATTTTGAGCTTATCGCGGGAAAATAATTAATTTTTTTAAACATTTTTTAGACCAAAAATACTGCACAAAAATTTTAAAATTATGTTTTAATTTATGTTGAATTTTAAAGACCAATTTCAAAATAATCAAAAATATTTTATTTTTCACAAATTTTACTGTGATCAGGATTTTCAATCGCTGGTAGGGAACTGAGGACCATTCGAAAAAAAATATTTTTTATTTTTTTCGTGTTCAGTACATTAATATGCATCGATTCAGAGGTATTCCTACATGAAACTTTTAAAAAGTCTGTTCCTCGGGACACCCTTCTATGCAATCACACTTTTTACTTTGTTGTAAATAATAAATGTAAAATTAAAAGAAAAATACAAAAATAAATTTCCCTAGAAACTACATATTAATTTGTTGTAACTTATTAAATTATTTTATAAAAGGGTCTTATAGTAAATGAAATATAGAAATGAAATTAAATTAATCCTCGAAAGTTGTTTATGAGTACTCAATTAGTTAATTTTGTTTGTTAGTTTAAGCACCCAATAGAGGTGGTTTAAACAAAGATATATTAATTATAAGGTAGTGCTATCAAAACAGCTGATCGTTTTTTGCTACTATGTTCATTTTTCGCCGTGGTGTAGAATTAATGTCAAACTTTGTTTACATTTTGTAAATGTCAAACTTTGTTTTAATTTTGTTAATGTCAAATTTGTGATTAAAGACAAAATTTATGCTGTTAAATTCGTTTATGTTTTAAAACCAATAATAATATTATTATTGGTTTTAAAACTAATTTCGTGTAGTATATACTACACGAAATTAGTTTTATTTTTAAAAACATCAAATTAAATTACAAACAGATTCAAATTTATAAACATTTTTTGTTTAACAAAAATTCGCTTTGATTTATTTGTCAGCTGTTTTTGACATTTTTCCCTGACAGCCAATTCGCCTTCAAGTGCAGGCACAATGTTAAACTACATATAAAAAAAAATATAACCAATTCGCTCGGTATTCTGAATTCGCCGATGACTCTACCTTATAAAATTAATAAACCTTGGTTTAAACTTGAGAAAGAAATGCAAAAGTGTAAACAGCTGATGCGAAAAATTAATAAAATTCTTTGTAAAATAAACATAAAAATTATTGATTAATATAAATTATGGAGACTTTACAATATATATATTTTTTTTGTTTTAAATTTAATTTACAATTCTTAATATACCCAAATCGAAAGTTTTCTCCCCAAAAACAGATTTTTATTTGTTATCGGACTTAAACATTTGTGTCTCAAATTAAAAAAAACTAAATACTTTAAAAAGTTTATACAAACCAATAATCTTTACGTACATAAATGAGTTATTTGGTGCTAAATTCTTCTTCATATCATAAATCAAATGATGTACTTTTCTAAATTTTCATGAAATGAGTTATTCTTTAAACGAATTATAACTATAATATTGAACTGATATAATTCATAGAAAATATAACAAATTTTAAATATCAACACTAAGCATGGAGTGATTTTATTGAAAATTTATTTCAAAATTGTTTGTTTATTTTGGACCGTCGTTTAAAATACATGACAACGGATTTTAGTTGTTCTTTTTTTAAGCTGGCAATGCTGAAATCCCTTAACATGTCATCTGGCAGCATTACGGCATATGTTTCGTTCTTATATTGTTTCACGACCACTACAAATGTTACTCTGGCTACTCTCCCTTTTAGTAACTAATTTAACGTCTGACTATTTTGTTGTTAGTAACGGATGTCGTCGCGCAAGAAAAACAAAAACAAATAGAGTTAGTATAAAAACAATTTGTCATTAGCTCTTTTTTCAATATTTTTTGTTGCGGTTGTTTTTTGTTCGTTCACATGAAACAAGAGAGCGTTGTGTGTGTCGGCATTTCGTGCAAGTGAAAAATAAAAAAAAAAACTAAGAATAAAAAATGTAAAAGTGTAGAAGAACACCGGAAGTTGAATGTTATTTGATAGCATTAATTGGAATTAAAAATTACAACAAAACAAGAAAAAATATAACAACACAAAGTAAAAATACAAGTTAAACAAAAATTAAACAGAAAATGTTTAAATAGAATCTACAAATAAAACGCAAAGAAAAAATAAATAGAAACAACTACCTACGTGACAAGAAAAAAATTGAAAAAAGTAATGCAAAATGTATTTGTCAGTATGAAAAAGAAAAAAATACGCAAAAAATCCATAATTAATACAAATCAAAAAGTAAATTTTTTAGAATAGAGAATATATTTGTTCATTACTTAAATAAGCAATTACTAATAATTAATGTGCATAAAAGAATAATACAAAAGCAAAAATAAATATTTTATATATGCAAAAGTAGTGAAAGTGTATGTGTGCATGGGTAGAGACAAATTGCAATAATACCAAAAATGAATGAAATTTATATATATTAAGTACACAAAATAAAAAAAAAAAATAAAAATTTATCTTCAATGAAATACTTAAAACACACCTTCCTTCCTACATACACACATGCGATTACCGAACGCCAGCTAACTCACCGAGATTTTGTTTTCTCTGCCTCTCTTCTACTTAACATGAAATAGCACAATGTTGTTAATATTGGATTTTAAAAGCATTTCAAAAGAAAATAATTCTTAAAATTGTAAATATGCAATGCTAAGGAAGCCTTTAACAGCGGTTTAAAGGCTATTAAAGGATTTCATGTTAAAATGATGAAATTTTATACTTAAAAAAATAATTTCTTAAATAATTTGATTTTATTTATTTGGATATCACATTGAAAACGACCATTTATAAATTTAACAATAGTTTAAAACCGATTTTTTATTGTTAACTTTGATTTTGCATTAGGGATGTGAACTTTAAAGATAATTAGCAATAATATATAATATTTTAGCGGAATCTAAAAGGAATATATTTTCTATAAAGAAGAAATTTTCTAAAGGTTATAAAAGTCAAAAATCATTTAATAAATGTTAAGCTGTCTAAAAATCCTTAATTTGTTCTTTAATGGTCCTTAATATATTTTCTGTTAATAATAACCAAGGAACAAAAAATATTTTAATAAAAAATATGTTCTAAAAATATGCTCTTAAAATTTAAAAAATATGCTTTAACAAATAAGTTTTTTAATTGTTTTTTAACATTTAAAAGTTCAAAAAGACTAGAAATGTAATGAAATGATAGATATTTAATATTATCATCATCACATTTATTATATTTCAATCCTTGGAACACTTAAACATTTTATTTTTGCTAATATCAAATTGGCCATAGAACATCAAAATCGGCCATTCAAAATTTCAATGAAGTAATATATATTTTCTTTTGCGGTTGTCGAAAAAGTTCAAACCCAAATCGCCTTAAAGTTTGAAACTAAGATTTTCCAAGTGATTAGAACAGAATTTGATTGTCTAGAACCCATTAAATAAAAAATAATAATTATTAACACCAAAAATTGTTTAAGTGTTGGGGGCTACATTTTAACTATAACTAGAACATTACAATGGTAGAATCTGTTCGGGGATTTAATAGCAATAATATAAAAGACTTCCTATGACAAAGATCACTGTTAGAGCTTATCAGGAGATGCAATTTAGTATGACTGTACGACTGACAATGGTATTTGAAGCTGCAGGTCATAAGTTATATAAAATAATCACCTGTCAGAGATTAGTGAGCAAATTTATATATAATTAAAAATATATTCATTCCAATAAAAGACCTTTCACATCAATCCAAAATTTTATTTATTAATAATTTTTTAAGTTTAAATTCGTAATATTTTGTGATATTTACGGTCTCAGAAAGGAACACATTTTTAATAATATTTTTAAATGCGATTTTTAAGAATTTAATTTGAATTTTGTGAGACAAAATAAAGGATAATTAAAATACATGGAAAGTGATACTATTTTTTTTAAAGTTGAATCCGAGTAGAACAAGAATCTGTTTTTGAAATTTGTAAAACACCTCCAAAATATTGAGATACCGGTAAAAACCTGTCATTCGTACTTTTAGGCACCCGTTTGGCAAATTTCAAAAACAGATTCTTGTTCTACTCGAATCCACCTTTCAGAAAAATAGTATCACTTCCTAGGTATTAATGTATATCAATAGAACAGCAATTAAAAGGTCTTTTCGAAGTAAGTGGTATTTTGCACATATCACAACCATCTGAATTTTTAGTTTTATTTTTTCTTCTTATTTTAGTAAAAACTAAAGTAACGATTTTAAAAGCACAACTACTGCAACACTAAGTACACCTTATGTACAATATTTTTGTATGCAGTAAAAACTACAAGAAGCAATAGCAAAATAAATTTAAATGATCACATTTCAAATGCAAAACCCAAATGAAACACATTCAACATCCCACACATTTTGCTTTCTGCTGTTTTGTTGTTGTTTTTTTCTTTTTGGTTTATGCATTTCCTGTAATATTTCGTTTTTATGACCCACACTCTACAAATGTGTTTTTTTCTCTGTCTCCCTGTCTGTTTGACTATGTATCCGCTGCATGTCCGTCCAATGATGTCTGTTTTAAATTCAAAAACAAGAAAGAAAGAAAGAAAAACATGTCTGTTTTAAATTCACACTTTAGAAATTTAAACAGCAGCAGTAATGGGTTGCTGCATCATAATCTTATTTAATCAAAAGGCGTCATTTTAACAGGTCAATGCATTTAATATACATACATATAAAAAAATATGAAAATATTAATAAAATTAATGTTGCTCAAATAGTTGTAGTAAATCTACATATTTGTATTTAGAAATGTTATACAATATTTGTACTAAACAACCAGTTAAATTTGTTTATTGTCCTCGTCAGACAAGACTAAAAACTAGAAAAACGTGTAGATAAAAAACTAATAAAATAATAAAATTTACAAAAACAACAACCTTCACACATTGTCGAAAACAGAAAAAAAAAAATCCCAAAAAAAACACAAAAGCAAAAACACATGAAATATGTATTTCATTTTCTACTAAAATACATACGATATACATACAAACGTTAGCAATGTTCGTATTTTGTTTTTGGTTTATTTTTTATACACATTATACTGAGTTAAACAACAAAATAAAAACAACAATATCGCCCAATATAATTTAGAAAAAAAAAAAAATACATTTATGAATGAATATTTGACTTGAATCATGCCATACCACCGCGGCTGTGTTCAAATTAAACAACAAACCCTCTTTCCTCCCTTTCTACAACCCATTCAACACCCTTTCGTTTCCCTCATTTTACGAACTCATTGAGAAAATATAATTTTTGTTGTTTCATTTTCATTGAAGAAATTTTTGCGTATCAAAAAAATAGACAGAAAGAAAACACCTTCGAATTTTTAAAAACAAAACGGAAAACAATATAGAAGTTTATACATAAATATATAGACCAGTATTTATTTGTCATTAAAATGGCTTCGATTATAAGCAGGGTAACCAAAATATGCAAATGTTGCGTCGTATGGACTCATGGATAAGATATTTAAACTATTCAGAACAAATGAAAAATTTTGGCATCTTGATTTGTTAGCGTATATTTTTGAATATTTTGCATAAAGCATATTTTACACATTTAGCGCATATTTTTTAAAATAAGAAAACATATTGATTTTCATTATTTATTTTTTGCTTAATTTAATAATAAGGTAGAATATGTAGAAAATTAAAAAAAACTAGTTTTATTACTTTCATATAATCCATTATATTTTTTTAGTAGATGAAGCATAAAATTCTAGATCGAACATAAAATCATTGAATTTCATGAGACCAATTAATTTTTGTCGTTTTGAAAACTAATAACTAATCAGTTAAAAAAATATAAATTCAAACGGAAAAAACTCAAAACTTTGCCATTTCAAATTCGTATTTAGTTTTAGAACTAAATGCGGTATTACTCATGTTACTTACCAGTAACATACGAGAGTAATCAATTATTAAAAAAGAAATGTTTTAACACGATTTAATTAATTTTTTTCAAAAATTTTAAAATTTATTAAAAATTTATAGATATCATGGCGTACAAATTTTAGTGAATTTGAATTATTTCCTTTTTTTTTTTTTTTTTTTTCAATTAGAATCTATTTCGAAAACTGTTTTTATATTATCAACGTATTATATATTTAAACGTCAAAAAATCACTACATTTATATAATTGACTACAAAGACGTATATATTTATCATTAAAAAAATGTATATCGTAGGGCAGAAGATTCGCTAATATACACACATAAATGTTAAATGTGCATGTGTACGATTTGAAGGATGTGTGTTTTGTGGATTCCATTCAAATATTTTATGAACTTTTTAAGTTTTTAAGAAATACATAATTTCGAATTTCATATTAATAATATATACATATCTAGCAATAAATATTAAATTGGGAAAAATTGAAATTTTTTAAATGTGTATTTCTATAGTTTTGTATTTCTAAAGTTTTAAAGTTCAAAACGATCTCTTGAAAAGTACAAAAAGTAACTAATCTACTTTTGAACCGATTTGATTTCTAGAATCTTAAAAAAAAAATACTGGCAACTCTAATGTATACATAATATGTATATTTAAACAGACAGACATTTTTATGTTTTCATCGGTTTATTTACTCACCTGTCGTTTTCTTTTCCGTTTCGTTTTTACTCCGTTTCATACAACCAGTTGGATTTTAATAAATTTTAGGATTTCACTGTCGCTTTTATAATGATTTAAGACAAAATGCACAACGTTGCTATGCCTACAAAAGGAACTACAAAGAGACGTACTTTATAGCCTTTTTTCATTGTGAAACCAAATATTTTTAATTTCATATAATATTCCTTTATATAAGATTTTTAAATAAAAATTTTCAGATTTTTTTGTGTACATAATTTAAATTATGAATAAAATAAAATTATTCAAAAAACAATAATTAAAAATATTTTCAATTCTAGCCAATTAAAAATATGTATGCCATTTTTGAACAATACGATAACAAAAATAACACAACTCGGCAACTCTTTAAAAACTACTAAAATTTACAGCGCCGCAATAAAAACATTAAAAGTGAATACAAAAACAAAGTGAAACGAAACAAGAATGCACCTGAAAAAGAAACGTTACATGAATGAGGAAAGAGACGACCCTACTACAGATACTACAAGCATTAGTTATGGATCCAACATGGCCGATAATACACGGGAAGTACGAATAGAGGAGCAATTAAAAGTTAAAATTGGTACGTAAATTATTGACAAAAACACAAGTAACTAAATAAATCGCGAGTGTAATAAAAGTTCAAACATAATGTGCAAAAATATATGAATATTTCAAAGAAATGTATTGAAATAATTGTAATAAAATGTGTTGGCGTTGTTAGTGCAAGAGAAGCGCGTCCACTTGTATGTGTGTTCCTACTGAAATGGAAGTGAAACATTGTTGTCAAATTTAGCTGCTAAATAGCAATTCATTCTAGTGCTTTTATCTAAACAAATTATTTAAATTTACTTTGTAAACTTAATAAAGAAACATTAACAAAGCTGTGCGAAAAGAATTTGAAAAGTTTTCTCAAATGTGTAGGAATTTTTCATTGAAAAAATACCATGGTGTTGTGCAAAAGAATTTATTTTTTTTATTTTATATTGTCGGTGAAGATACCAAATAGCTGTCCCTCTCACACCTGTGCTTGTGTACGATGTGATAAGAGTACCTTGTTCTCTATTACACCTTGTTTATTTTGCTTGGCGATTAGTGCAGTGTCAATATTTTTCAAGTTGTGGAACTAGTTGGTACATGAAACAAAATTTTTAAACGAAATTCCAATACAAATGCATCAGTTTTGTTTTTTTCTCCTTCGTTTTCACGTTTAGGTTTGGAAATGTGTGAGTGAGTGTGTGTGGTGTTGTTTTTTTGTGTTTTGTTTGTGCACTTCTTTCGTTTTAATGACAATACACGAAATTTGTTTCTTTTTATAAATCTCTCATTTACGACGAAACTGGTGTAATTCAAAAAGCGTCGCTGTGAGAAAAATATATTTTAATTATTTTATTACTGTATCTTAAACAAATAATGGAACTTGCAAAATTAAGTCCGATTTAAATAGTAGAAGTTAAACGAAATTTAAAAAATAATAACTTATAAAATAGCTATTATTTATATTAAGTGTTAACATGAGTTAAAATTTTTATATTTATTGCAAAAAATTAACATTTTTAAAATACATTTAATACAGTATTCAGAAAACGACTCAGCATTTTCTAGTACCTAAAAAGACCAAATATTTAGTTATGCCTGTCTTGTAGCAAATGAGCAATAACGTTTTTTATGAATGAAATTTTCATGTTTTGTTTATGCTTCCATTCGTTGTCATCGTTTTCGTTGCTGTGTTCCTGTTTGTTGAATCGTAATTTTTGTATTTTGTGTTGTTAAATTTTTATGAATGAATGACATGAATTTAATTCAGATGCCCAGACCTTCAAAATATAAAAAATGTAAATTTTAAAAAGTGTTTTATATTTGAACATACACATCTTTTTATTAAAAAAATAATCGCATATATTAAATTAAAAATTATATTTTTTATAGGTATGTAGCCGTAGTTTTCTCCTAGTAGTAGGGACATTCTTATTAATGTCCCTAATATGATTTATAACATTTACTGTTTTTGTGTTGTATATTTAACTTTAATCGTTTTAAGTGTTGGCATCGTAATTGTCGCTGTTGATTTTTCCGATTATCGTATTTTTAATTGCCAACAATTTTGAACTTAATCATAGCTGAATACCTATAAGATTTTATACAAAATGTTTATAAAGGTTAATTGCTTAAAAAAAAACGAAAAAGTTAACGATATAGCTGGTGGGTATAACTATTAGATGTTGTAAATCATAATTAAATAAACCATAATTGGTGCCTAAAAGCGTGTGCTTGTCCTGTAAGTCTATCGTCACTCAATAGATTGAAAAGAGCCATTACGAGGCTAGTTCAAATTATGGATATTTTTGTTTGTTCGTTTTTTTAAGTCTAATATCGTTTTCAAGAATCATTGACTTTTTATTGAACTGCTGAAACATTTTTCCACATTTACATGTAATATCAAAATTTTTATTATAGTTACCTTTCATTTGCAAACAATTTTTGTATTATTCTTTAAAAAAAAATACTAATTCCTACCCAAAGCTTGGAAAGAATGAATTCAAATTGGAATTAATTCCCTTATATTTTTAATTCGGCTTTAAATTTTTGAATGTACCACTCTTTAAAATCATTCAATGAATTTAAATTCTAAAGCTGAATTCCTTGGCTTTATATTCCATTGAATTAATTCCTAAGAGAATTCATTCTTTATAGAAATGAATGCAATTGAATGATCATTGTAATATGTTTAATTCCTTCTATTACAAATTGAATGAAAGAAAAATTGTTTAATTCAATTTTTATACCCTTCACCTTCGTGAGAAGGGTATATATAAGTTTGTCATTCCGTTTGTAATTTCTATAATATAATTTTCCGACCCTATAAAGTATATATATTCTGGATCCTTACAGGTAGCGGAGATGATTAAGCCATGTCCGTCTGTCTGTCTGTCTGTCTGTATGTTTGTTGAAATCAGTTTTTAGAAGACCCCAGATATCTGCGAGATCCGAATCTTCCATAATTCTATCAGACATACGACCGGCAAGAACGCTATTTAAAATCAGCAAAATCGGTCCATAAATAACGGAGATATGAGCAAAAAACCGAGACAACCTCTGAAAATTTCATATAAAATTTAGATTTTTTATTCATGCTCAGACAGAAACTGCAAAAAACAAAAACAAAATACATAACAATACGGTAAATATTGTTATTGTAATTTGTTTATAAAAGCAAAGCAGAGCAAGAGCAGCAGAGCAAGAGTAGCAGAGCGAGAGCAGCACTAATGTTTTGTTATTGGCTAGAAACATGAAATTAAGTATGTGGAGTCTGTCTTAAGTTAGAACCCATAAAAGGGGATTTTTTGGTACTTTTTCGTTTCGAACCTAGAACCATGAAATTAAGTATGTAGAGCCCGGATTAGGTGAGAACCCATAAAAGGGGATTTTTTGGTACTTTTTCGTTTTTCAAAAGGTACTTTTTGAATTTTCTATAATATTGAACCTAGAACCATGAAATTAAGTATGTAGAGCCCGGATTAGGTGAGAACCCATAAAAGGGAATTTTTTGGTACTTTTTCGTTTTTCAAAAGGTACTTTTTGAATTTTCTATAATATTGAATCTAGAACCATGAAATTATGTAAGTAGAGCCCGGATTAGGTGAGAACTCATAAAAGGGGATTTTTTGGTACTTTTTCGTTTTTCAAAAGGTACTTTTTGAATTTTCTATAATATTGAACCTAGAATTATGAAATTAAATATGTAGAGCCCGGATTAGGTGAGAACCCATAAAAAGGGATTTTTTGGTACTTTTTCGTTTTTCAAAAGGTACTTTTTGAATTTTCTATAATATTGAACCTAGAACCATGAAATTAAGTATGTAGAGCCCGGATTAGGCAAGAACAATACTTTTTCGTTCTACAAAAGGTACTTTTTGAATTTTCTATAATATTGAACATAGAAACATGAAATTAATTATGTAGAGTCAGAATTAGGTGAGAACCCATAAAAGGGAACTTTTTGGTACTTTTTATACCCTTCACATTCGTGAGAAGGGTATATATAAGTTTGTCATTCCGTTTGTAATTTCTATAATATAATTTTCCGACCCTATAAAGTATATATATTCTGGATCCTTACAGATAGCGGAGTCGATTTAGCCATGTCCGTCTGTCCGTCTGTCTGTGTGTATGTTGAAATCAGTTTTCAGAAGACCCCAGATATCTGCGAGATCCGAATTTTCAATAATTCTATTGGAAATACGGTCGAATAGAACGCTATTTAAAATCAGTCCAATCGGTCCATAAATAACGTAGATATGAGTAAAAATCCGAGACCACCTCTGAAAATTTCATCAAAAATTTAGATTTTTCGTGCATGCTTATGCAGAAATAATAAAACAACAAAAACAAAATGGAGCATCAAACGGTAAATTGTTTTGTTATTGTAATTGCTTGTTAATAAACACAAAGCAAAGAAAGAACATTACGTAACGTTACGTTGTCATTGGCTAGAAATATGAAATTAGGTATGTAGAGCCTCGATTAAGTGAGAACCTATAAAAGGGGACTTTCTGGTACTTTTTCGTTCTTCAAAAGGTATTTTTTGAAATTTCTATAATATTGAACCTAGAAACATGAAATTAAGTATGCATGGCCCGGATTAAGTGAGGACCCAAACAAGGGGAGTTTTTGGTACTTTTTCGTTTTTCAAAAGGTACTTTTTGAAATTTCTATAATATTGAACCTAGAAACATGTTATTAAGTATGCATGGCCCGGATTAAGTGAGGACCCAAACAAGGGGAGTTTTTGGTACTTTTTCGTTGTTCAAAAGGTACTTTTTGCAATTTCTACATTATTGAACCTAGAAACATTTAATTAAGTATGTATGGCCCGGATTAACTGAGGACCCATAGATGGGGACTTTTTGGTACTTTTTCGTTCTTCAAAAGGTACAAAAGGCTTTAAACACATCATGGTGAAGGGTATATAAGATTCGGCACAGCCGAATATAGAACTCTTACTTGTTAATATACAGAATGCTTTTGAATTATAAAGCAAAACTTTAATTCAATCTATCCCAAAATGAATGGTTGAAAAAAATTGTAATTCAATTTGTAATAGATTGAATTCAAACAAAATTTTTATCATTCAGAGGGAATTTAGAAATCAATAGGAATTTGTTGAAATTTATTTTAATTCAATTTGTAACAGATTGAATGCAAACGTAATTAATTCATTCAGAGCGAATTTAACATTCTTTACGAATTAATTCATTAGAGAATTAATTCATCTTCATCGAAAGCTTTAAGAATTAATTCTAGGAATAAAATCAAAGGGAATGGGTTAGAAGAATTGTTAATTCTTTAATATATAACTCAATTTCAAAAAAAGAATTAAGGAATGAATTCTTTTAGAGCTTTGTTCCTTAATTTTTTTTTACTTTTTAATGAACACATACCCATTCATACTTACTCAAACTTATAATGTCAGCAATTTTTATAAAGTTAATTTTTTATCTTTTTTGTTGGTATTTTTTCAATTACCTTGACGTTAATTATGCAAAATTTAAGGGCAAGCAAACCAATAAGATGTTTTTATTTTTTTGTTTCTGTTAATATAATCGTACTACATTAGATTTGGCACTTTAAACCAAATCACAAATAGGTTTATGAAATTTTTAACCACAGAAAATCTGGCAATATTTGTACTACATATTTCAAAATTGAAATAAAAGTTTAACTAAACTAAAAGTTTAACTAAAATAAAACATTTACAAAAGAGCATTTTATCTAGGAATAAAAGTGTATGCCATTTAACAATAGTTTTTTTATTGTATATGTACCCTACTTTTTTATGCAAAATTCATTGGTTTTTTAACCGAATTTGAAGCACTTCGGGTTACTAAGCAGTAAAAAATAATTGATATAATACTTTACAAACTACATCTTAATCACATCTAAAAATGCGATTACTCACTTTTATAAACCAAATATTTCCTTGCAAATGAAAACCCAAGGGGGTTACTCTGTAACTTGATTCTAATGAAAAACATTTCGATTTTATATGTTAAATACATAGTATTTCGAAAACTTTTTCTTTCGAATCGAAATACAGTAAAAACAAGTATGAAAGTATAGTCGAGCGTGACCAACCATATGATACCCTACACCAGTTATAAATATTAAATGTGATTTATTCTTTATAATAATTCATTGTTCCGATACATTTAAGCAATTTATGGATAAAAATCGAATTTTCTGAAAGAGGCTTTATATGGGGGCTAGGGACAAATATGGACCAAGTGCTGAATTTCATCGCAAAATGTATGTTTATAAGTTAATTTTGAACTTTCAAGTAATTTTCTGAAAGGGACTTTGTATGGAAGCTAGGGTCAAATGAGGCCCGATCTTTATGAAATTTGGCAAGGTCGTCAGGGCTTGTATAAAACTTATTATCGATATACAGGTATATTAAACATAATTATGAGCTCAGAAGACCTTTTAGGGGGGTTCTGTTGTATGGGGGCTAGGTGAAACAATGGACCGATTTCAATCCAAGGCTTCGTCCTTGGATCAAAAAAAGCTTTTGTGCCAAATTTCATCCAATTATCTTGAAAATTGCAACCTGTACCTTGCGCACAAGGTTTACATGGATAGCCAACCAGACGGACGGACATAGCTAAATCGAATAAGAAACGATTCTTCGGATTTTTACTGCTTCTTAAACTAAAATTAAATGTAGTACAGAGTTGCCAAAAATGAACAACATTCCTCCAAATAAAATGTTAAATTCATAGGTTCTTCAACCGAATTTGAAGCACTTCGAGTTGTTAGTTCTGATGAAAATACTACATACAATTCACTTTTTTGCGGTGTTGTAATGACTTTTCTACTTCCATTTCTTCATTTTTAACCTTGATTTTTATATGCAAGAAAATATTTGACTTAAAATAGCAAAAAAATATGTAATCGCATTTTTAGATGTTATTAAGATGTTGTTCGTAAAGTATGACATCTATTATTTTTTGCTGCGTACATATAAACCACAGAATTGTTTTTTATTTATAAATACATAATAAGTCGGTTAATGTTAAACACTAAAATATTTATTTCTTATTTAGCTTTTACTATTTTATTCATCCTATTTACTGTGTATATAATACATGTCGTCATCTAAAACGGGAAATGGTGATCAACCAAAGTTATTAGATTAAAAACGAGATTATTGCATGCAATTTTGCGTATAAATTTAAATAGGTACTTGCATTATCCAAAGAACACAGTTCAGATGAAAACTACCTTGAACGATAATATTTCTAAAATAATTTTAAAATAGATTTTAAAAATAACATTTAATATACAAATTTAATTTCGAATACTTCAAAAACTCCACCAACCAATCATGGAACAGTATACTGGATTGTAGGGTTTCTAGTACACTATGGCCGAAGTTAAACCCAAAAGCAACCAGATTGCTATTAGAATTGGACAGGAACAGCATAAGGATTTTCATCAGGGGAAATTTTTTAGATTTTCCGATATCAGACAATTCAGGATTTCCCTTCCTTACCACTTTCATTTTCTGTTCTCTTTTGGAGGGAAATTCTCACTCTTCTCATCTCTCTTCTATTCTGTCTTCTTTTGTTTTCTACTGGTTCTTTATTAAAGGGACTCACAATGGACCTTTGGGTCTCCGGGTGGATGTATACATTGATATACGACCCTTTTAAACCAAATACATATTTAATACAGATTAATATATATATATATTTTTCTATTAAGTGACACCTGATAGGTTAGTGGTTATTGTTCTAGTCTAGTAGACCGGAGGTGGAGAGTTCGATTCCCAATTGAAGCACTACTTAGTGGGCGCACAACATACCTAATAGATTTCTAGTATCTTCGGATTTGAAGTATATAAATTCTCCTTTCGAAATAACTAACTAACTAATCTAAATCCAATAAACCACAATCAAGAATTTATGAAGATCTTCTTGGACTATTCTAACAGCACTCACTGGTCGGAAAACACATTCTACAATTATCCATTAACTCTAAAAGTGCCACAAGAAATAACATAAAGAAAACAATCTTGCAAATTTATCATGAGTTGTCTTTTAAGTGAAATGTTATTTTTTATATGTATTTCCGTTTTCCAATGCGATATGAGTTCGACTGAAAATATTTATGTTTTTTCTGCAAAATTTTCTACATGTTTTTATTATTATTATTTAGTAGTACTCATATCAGTAGTGAGGAATTATTATATTTTTATTCACTTCTTTTAGATTTCTCTGGTATTTGTATAAATTTAATTTTTTTATGGAATATTGCACGCTTGACTTGTCAACCAAACACTTTATTTATTTATTATTTAATTTTTTTCTATTGAGAGTTTTCGTTTTCATTTTTTTTTCTTATTTTCAATGTAAAACAATGTTACTGCTAACAATTGTTGGATGGATCGCAACATCTCATCTTCACGGTTAAAGTTTTCTTCTATTTGTTTTCTTTTCAGTATTTTTAACTTTTCTTTTCAACTCATTTATACTACAGATTTTGTAATGAGTTTTTATCACGTTCATTTTTCTTTTTGATTTCTTTCTCACATATCTTTAGTTCATGTTAAAAACAAGATTTCTTTTTTTTTAATTTCCATTAGACTATTTTATGTTTTCTTTTCTTGAATCTTTCTTAAACCTTTGTTTTAGTTTCTAAATGAGTTTTTAAATTGGTTCTTTGCTATTTAATTTTATCGTTGTAATTATTATTAACAATAGAGTGGTTCAAATAAAAAGGGAAATTAATTGCAAATTATTGAGGAAATTTAAAAACTTCACTACAATTGAAAAGCATCGCTTTAAACTGAGATCTTAACATTCGATACATATAATCATACATAATTTAGTTTAAAATATAAACAAATTTAAAAAAGTGGAAACTATCTTTCGAATATTTTTAAATTTCTATGTATGGTTTAAAATTATTAATCCGAATCACTACAAGAATTATTTGTTATGAATACATTGCTATTTAACAATAACCCCCATTTTTTGTTATTTTACTCTTCATAACCACAAAGAAAACTAAAAGTTGAATTATTTTAGTATGAAACCTTATAAAATCAACTCTTATTTATCAGCTTTTATTCGAGTTATGAATTGTTCTTAATATACATGCATGTGTACATCAAAGTTATCAATAAGGGGAAATTAAAAATTAAAAAAAAAATCAAAAATAAAACTTAATTTAATTATGTTATAAAGTTTGAATTAAATATTAAATAATTAATCAGAAGTTTTAAAATATTAATCTAAAATGTTATACATGGTTTAAGAGCAGAGTTTGCAACGCAAAGTTGATTAACAAAAATAAAAACAGAATCGTAAATTGAATGTTGGAATAAAAAAACTAAAAGAACAATATTAATATTAGACAACATACAAGCACAAATATCAAACTTTATCGATACAAAAAATATATAAAATTAACAACTGCAACAGCTTAAAAAATAACAACAACATTAAAACTAACAAATATTGCGGCTGCAATAATTATTTTCTCTTAAAAAGGCAATTAATTAGAAGTCAGTATTGCAACAATTATTTATTAGATGTTTCGTTAAATGTACATAGTATGTATGTCTATGAGTACATACATATGAATGTGCATATTTATATGTGTGTACGTGTTCTTGAAGTAACTCATTGTCAACTGTTTTTAAAAAATAGTTGTACATGCGGTATTTTTGGAATTAAAAAGATTCTTATAAAAAAGCTATGAAATGACAATGCGACAATTGAACGTTTTCTTTTTTTTCATATTCTTTTTTCTATTAAAAATGCGAGTAGTGTTTCAAAAGTTATTAATTAAAATTATATTTACCATTTATGTTCCACAAAGGAAAACCCCTAAAGATCATAGACCAACTTCAGATTTTAAGAATATTTACAACACTAAAAACCTAACAGTAGGGTTTGCAATTTTCAAAACAAAACAGAATTAAATGCTTACTGCCTTATTCATAAACATTTATCAAAGTTTTATAGAACAAATTTTGTATGAAAAATTGATTTATAAACTCATGATAAAAGTTTATGAATGTACATAATTTTAAATATTAATTTGTTACTATGCATTAATACTTATAGCACAAATTTTATTCATAGATCAACACATTTTGCAAATCATGATATTTTTGAAGACTGGCTTTAAATGCCAGTTTGAAACTTCTTTAAACGAAAAATAAATATATCCTTATGTTTTTATGTTACTATTTATATATTTATGTAATTAATCGTCATGTTAAAAACGGCTATCAATGAATATATATTAAAATGTCTCTTTGAGTTAAACCCGAGACGATAACCCTAATATATATGAAAATTAAATTTTTATTTTTTAAATCTTTGACCCTGACGATCATGACTTATATGGTGGTCTGAGGCTTCAATGTGCAAATGTAAAAAAGTATGTGTTCATGAATGTCTATGAATGAATGTTTGTTTTGTTTTGTTCTGTGTGTTCTTGAAGCATTAATTTGTACGCTCTATAATTAGGGTCAAATGACAGATAAGGCAATTTGTGTAATAAAAATACAATTACATTTTCACTTTATATAAAAATACCGCGTACAAAAGTATTTAGATACATAAATGTCGTATGTGGCCACAATGTTTTTTTTTTTAACAATTAGATGACACTGGAGTTTTCTTATTAAGTAAAAAAAAATATTTTATTTTATATTTGAAAAAATTAAAATAGTTTTTTGGAGAGTTTTATCTTGATCGAACTTCAATGAAAAATTTATCAATTTTCGAAAATTTCGTTATTTTTACTGAATATTTATTTGTTGAATTAAAGCTATTTTGTTTAAAGAATTTGTAAATTTCCAATTAAGAAAAGTCATGGACATGATGTAATACAAATGTTATAGAACTTTAATGAGCATTTAGAAGGATCAATACAATCATTAAAATAAACAACAGTCAAATTCGTATTTAGTAAAATTATTTTATTACCTGGCAAAAAATAATGTTAATATTGTATTTTACATATATATAATTAGGAATAGGATGTAGAAAAGTCACTACATATATCATGTCCGAAAATATGTAAATATGTGTTTTATTTTAAGTAGAAACCTATAAAGAACATTAATTTAACTATTAATTATCTAAACTACATTTCGCTTTATTAAAATATTCTATAAAATCTTTGGTTTTTTCTTTTTTGGCAGAAAGCATGATATAACAGAGAAATTGGCTCAAGTTCTTCAGATCCACAAAGTAGTTTTTAAATTTGAAAAGTTTTCTATCTATATATCTCTCTATCTATCTATTTTGTTTTATAATTCCTCAAGAAAATATTAAATAATTTTTCCAGTATGCCTAATAATAAAAGGACAGGTGAATAATATTTATGTATCAACTTACTTTTAGATTTTATAGTACTACATCTAAATACTTAAGAAATTAAGACTATCTCGATAAATTGTTGTATTAACAACAACCTTTAATAATAAATTTCCTAAAAACAATTGCAAAACTCTTTTTAAAAATGAATGTAAAAAAACACATTGTTAAGAACGGAAATACGGATTATTTTTATAAGAGAAAAAAGCAACTGTTACATAAAGACATACTTTTTTGTATGAATAATGAATTTGTACATACAGAAGACTACATATACGAACGAGAATATCCCAGGAGATTGTTAACCAGTCAAAAAATATACTTTTACTACTAACCAATTTTTGTGGTATTTGTTTTGAAAATGCGAATAGGAGTGATATGTGAAGTAACGTAATTTTTTAAATTAATGTAACATTGAACTAACTTACATAATTTTTAAATATTTCGAATTTAAGTTTTAATTTTCGAATTTAAAGAATATACTTTAAAATTAATGAAATTTTAAACTAAACATGTTTCGATTTAATGTTCCAATTTTCTTAAGGTTTTTATAAATCTTAAATTATGGAGATTTTTCTAACAGCATTAAAAATTGTTTACAGTAATTTAATAAAATATATTAATAAAAAAAGTTTTTGAAATATTAGTAATATTTTTAAACGCTACTCGTAAATTTAAAAAGAGAAATAATTTTGTTTTGTTTGTTGGGATGCATTTTTAGGACTCATTTTCATAGTATATGCACAACTTCATAGCGCATATTTACTACAAGTCTAGTATAACTCAAAATTTTTCGTTTTTAAATAGGAGATATAAAAAATACATGTTCGAAGCCTTAGGGCTTTGATCTGTATTGTTCAATTGAAGATTTACAATACCATGCAGGTTATGCAATGATGTTGAGGAACTAGACAGGATAGGATATATAATTTTGTAACTGTCCAAGAAATAGCTTTGAAACAATTTCACAACGAACTGAGAAGTTTTGCTCGGTCTAAACTAAGTATTCTGCAGGGTGTCTACTACTGTTCAAAAGGTATTTGAATATAGTAAAATGAAATAAATCCTTCAAAGCTTTTTTCTCCTAACGATGTTTTTTAAGTTGTGCCAATCTTGTAGTAAATGAGCAATATATACATACGTATGTATGTATATGACTGACTGTCTGTGTTTTTGCTTTATATTACTGGCTGCAACATCTTTTATATAATTGCGATAATGTTTGTATGTTGACTGAATGTCTGATAGTGTTGATTGTTCTTTTGTTGGATACATTTAACGTTCATTGAATATACATTTCAATAGATTCCAGTTTAAATTCATGCTTCTTTTTCTGAAAGACACCTTTTTCATAAAAAGCAAATTTATAATGTGGCATGAAATAATGTGTATATAGTAACATCTGTTCTTTAAAAGGGTTTATGCAAAGTTTATATAATTTGAATGCTTTTGTTTTCTTTTATTTAATACCGGATATGATAACAATAAGGTAGGGGATACTAATTCGTAATATCATTTGGTTATTTATATCAGAGGAATGGATCCGTATTCATCAAATTATTGATAAAAATATCTTTTATTTTACAGAAATATTTTACCTGTTCCTTCTGGTGGTTTTATCTGGCAAATCCTTTATACATTAGTTAAAAATATTCAATCGTAACTTTTTCGCATCATATTACGGTTTTTAAATTTATTATTAACAAACCTTTTATGTCTTTTTTAAATATTTATCATTATTTATTAGGACTTCCTTCCGTTTATTGACTTTTTTTGGATTACAACACGTGTTTTCCACTATACATATGAACTAGACAGTGAAAGAAAAAAATGGATGATACATCTGTTTTAATTTTATCTTTGTTGTTATTATTATTATTGCAAGATTAAAGAAAAAGTTATAGATTCATATGGCTACCGCCAAGTTAATCAATTTACGTTTATATACATATATACATACATACATACATACATACATACATACATACATACATACATACATACATACATATATATTTATTTAAAGTTAAACAGAGTAATATTTCTCAGACTCTGTGGAATACTACATATCACAATGGATGTCTAATGAGTAAATTGGTAATGTAATAAAATTATTTATCAGCCCATGTGTAAATAAGTTTATAAAATTACAACAATTGTTGTTTAAAATAATCCATCCGCACATCTTTGCTGAAATCTATACAAGTTTTAAAATATTGAAAAAATAAAGGGAAAACTTGTTTTTTGATTCTGGATCTCGTTTTTAGCCTGAATCATCTCGTATTCCCTACTGTCTCACGTACTAGTATTCCTGCAGAAAGTTTTTTTAATTACATATATAGGTACATTGGTTTTGGTTTTCATATGTATATACATGCATACATACATATGTATGTATTTATTCTGGTTCATACATTGATTTTGTTTGTTTTTTATTTTGCTGCTGCTCTGGTTTTGCGGTTCTTATAAATGTGCACCTTGTATACGTGCTTTTAAATCGATTTCCGGTCTGATATATTATTACGTACATATGTACTACATACAGCAGTGTACGATAAAATATACCTGACCCACCAAATGTTTATAATTTAAGATCTCAAAAAAATATTTTGTGTAACTCCACGCAAGTAACCGTCCGATAGAGGACAATTGACGAAAAATTATTGAACTTTCGACCGGAATTAAATTCCGTAGTACAAACATGAACCCACATTCTTAAAATAATTTTAACAAAATTAATTTTAAATATGTAGTTCAAAAATTTATTTTTATAGCTTTTACACAATATTAATTACTAATAAGTATTTACAGCAAAAACTTAAATTGATAAGTAATGAGATAATCATTTCGACCTAACCCTAAGTGCGTGTTTGATTTATCAGATATAAGGAGATTAATTGTTCGTCCCGTATGCTTATCCTGCTTCACTTAAGGATATGTCTGCTACAAATTCAGCATTTTTTTCAACGCATTCCTATATTTTGTTTAAAAATTTTCAACAGGCTTATTTTACCAAAATTTAAAATATTGTAAAATATATTTAAACACATACATTGTTTTAATATTTTTTTAATAAATGTTGGCATTTCTTCACTGTTTAGAATTTGTAGTGTGTGTCATACGATTTTATAATAAGTTTATTAATTTTATTTCAACGACCTCGCCCCAATTTTAAATAAAATTAAAAATTGTCTATAGTATTCCACTCATTTTAGTTTTGGCAATTTTATGTACTAAATAAATTATATTAATACTTAATATACAGGAAGTCACGTTGTAATTTCCTTTCCTTTAGTCTTCTTTTTCTTAAACAAAACCAAAATGAAGTATGTAAATAAATATACGTACATACTCTAAACAAATATGTACATTTTACGATGTAATGTGTGTACTCGTAAAGTATTGAATGTCAACTTGCATTTTCCTGTCGATTAAAAACAGTCATCGCTATTAAAATAGTAAATTATTATACATAATTAGATGTTTTTGTAATATTTTTACTTCATTTCGATCCCTTATTTGTTGTTAATTTATTTGAATATTATTACCAGGGAAACCGAAAACATGCTCTAAAAAAAGTGTTTTAAGCGCTTTAAATATGCCGTAAAAAACTCAAAATATACTCTTAAAATTTAAAAAATATGCT
>NC_060953.1:31006403-31176771 GCF_022045245.1 Lucilia cuprina
GATGCCAAAATTCTTAAATTGGTCTGAAACGTATAAATATCTTATCCATGAGTCCATACGACGCACCACAAAAAACATGCATTTGCATATTTTGGTTTCCCTGATTATTACGTTTTGAATATTTTTAATGTGTAATGTATAATAATTATGTGGTAATGAAGTGTCTGTTAGCCCTTTTAGGAAAAACGCTGTACAAATTCACATACATACAAGGATATTTAATTATAAATTAATTATAATAATTGTGTTGTTCAAAAGTAGGAAGTTGTTCTAATTTGAACGACATCTTTTTTTACAATACATATATATTAATACAATGTATTTGCTATTTATATGGGATTTCTATTTTGTTATTTTTCAGGAGAAGCTAAAAATCTTAGTAGTCGGAATGCGGCAAATACAAGTTGCAGCACACAAGGTACCCGCGATGTTTATTGCACAATCGCGTTGGATCAGGAGGAGATTTGTCGAACACCCACCATAGAACGTACGCTGTCGCCGTTTTTTGGCGAAGAGTATCAATTTAAAATACCACGACGATTTCGCTACCTGTCTGTGTATGTATGGGATCGAGATAGACACATGAAACAGGACAAACCGATCGGTAAGATAGCGATAAAGCGAGAAGAGTTGCACATGTACAATCATAAAGATCACTGGTTTTCATTAAGACCGGTTGATTCGGACTCCGAAGTACAAGGCATGGCACACATTGAAGTACAATTCGAAGATACGCCATCTCAAATTCACGACCAGCGAATTAATCTCCTGCGGCCGGGTGACTATGAACGAAGTAACAGTGATATGATCGAGGAGCTGGTACAGCATCAGGCGTTACAAAATGATTATAAAGAGAACAGTGAACTGAGCAATATACAACGAAGTAATGCCCAGAAGAGTGGCATTAGGACTACAAGTGTAGGAAGTACTAGTAGTGGTGGACTGTTCGGAAACAACCAGCATCAGAATACCGAACACGGCACCAATTGGAAGAATGCATCGCTGTCGACAGCTGGTGGAAAGCACTCACGTGTCACAATACGTGTACCTGAATGTACCGATTTGGCGAAGAAGAATGGAACTTGTGATCCGTATGTTGTATGTACAGCATTGTACTCCAACAAGCGTCAGATCTCTAAACGCACTAAGTTACGAAAGAAAACTGTAAATCCGGAGTTTGACGAATTGATGAGTTTTGATCTATGCATTGACTCTGAGCCCACAGCGTCAGCAAAGTCCTCTCACAATCAGTACGATTCTAGTAGTGGAGGCGGTACAATAAATTCGAATAAGGCCTATACAATTTATCCCGTGGGAGGAGCTGATCTCTGTGAGATAACCGTGACTGTGTGGCACGATGCATCTGGCATGTCTGACAAGGTGTTCCTGGGAGAAGTAAAATTACCCATGCGAAATAAACAGCAACAAAGTGCTGTGCAACCGTCCGCCTGGTATTATCTCCAACCTAGATCGTTGGGGTCAACTTCTCGCGCTGTAAATACAAATACGCGTTCGTGTGCCACACCGCCAGGAACGCGGCTGAGTGGAGATAGCACGATTGGCTCATTACGTCTCAAAATCCTGTACACCGCTGACCATGTATTCCCGCTTGCCACGTACGATGATCTTATGAATCTGCTGCTGGAGTCGGTGGACCAACGACCCATTATGCTGTCATCGGTTTTCATACTTGGAGAGCTGGTGTCATGCAAAACCGACGTTTCACAACCACTGGTTCGACTCTTCACACACACCGGCCGCATTGCACCCATAATCAAAGCTTTGGCCGACCACGAGATCTCAAACTTAACCGATCCTACAACAATATTTCGTGGCAACACTTTAGTGTCAAAAATGATGGACGAGGCGATGCGTCTGTCGGGCCTTCACTATTTACATCAAACGTTGCGGCCCGTTCTTGCGCAAATACTTGCTGAGAAAAAACCATGTGAAATTGATCCGTCCAAAGTTAAAGACCGCTCAGCTGTCGACACGAATCTACATCATTTGCAAGACTATGTCGAGAGAGTATTTGAGGCTATAACAAAAAGTGCAGTACGTTGTCCAAAGGTGTTGTGCCAAATATTCCATGATTTGCGTGAATGTGCCGGCAGACATTTTCCCCACAACAGAGAAGTACGTTATTCTGTAGTGTCGGGTTTTATATTTTTGCGTTTTTTCGCGCCTGCCATTTTAGGACCGAAACTATTTGACTTGACTACTGAACCATTGGTAAGAAGCTTTTTCCCTCGACAAACAAAAAAAATATATATTTTAAAATACATACAAATATAATTGATTTTCCTTTCAGGACTGCCAAACAAACCGGACTTTGACATTGATTTCGAAAACCATACAATCTTTGGGAAATTTAGTAAGTTCGCGATCTTCACAGCAACCCTGTAAAGAAGAGTACACCGGTCAGTTGTATAAGAAATTCTGCACAGAAAAGCATGTTGAGGCCGTGAAAACCTTTCTTGAAAGCATTTCAACACCCTGCGCCGACGAAGTTAGCCCAACACATGAAACGAGTAGTTTATTTCCAGTTGGAGAAAATAATTTGGAGCCAGTATTACTTAAGGAGGGGTAAGTGTTCATCTTTGTCGTTTTTACATGTTTTATCTTATAATTATTTACACATAAACATACTTTTATTTTTGGTGCCATGTTTTATTTTTATTAATATGAATATTTTTATATCCTCTTTCCTCATGCACTTTCTATAAACACTCAAAAATCTCATTTACACTCACCCACTTACCTGTGAACCAAACTAAATCACCCCAACTCCTGTTATTGCGAATTGATTAACAAAATTGCTTTAATTAAAATGCATTTACATTTAAAATCATAAAAAATGTGTAACATCAAAATTTCTGTATAACAAATTACAAAAGAGAGGGGTAAGGAATAAAAAAATGTTTATTTAATAACTACATATTTTATCTATTTCAATTTATTGGCTTTGTAAATATGTTACGTTAGATGTTTCTTAAATATTTATGAAATTTATTTAACTTACAATATATTTATTTTTTTTTTGTTAATAAAACTAGCATGATGACAAAGTATCCTCAATGTCGTAAACGCTTTGGACGACGTCCTTTTAAGCAACGCTATTTTCGTTTAACCACCCAATCTTTAAGTTATGCCAAATCAAAAGGCAAACAAACCATCTGTGATATACCGCTGGCTGAAATTGAACGCGTCGAACAATTAAATGAAAAAAGTTTTAAAATGCAAAATTGCTTTAAGGTAAGTTCACTTCATTTTATCAATAACGACACACAAAATGTAAAATCCTAGAAAATCTGACAAAAATCTGACAAATTGTGAATCAAGCGCAAACTTGCCCCAATATATGTAATTGATTAATAAAGTTAATTGATTATAATCTCTAATAATTATTAGAGAAATAGTGTGTAATAAATAATCAATAAGACATTGTGATATTACAGAATACGGGTATAAATATATAACAGTCATTTAACAAACAAATTTTTGAAAAATGGTTCATGAAAAATAGATCTGTTGAATTGGAATTTGTTAGTAAAAATATTATAAAAGTTGAAAATTAGTTTATTGTAAATATACATTTATCTTACAGCCATCTAAATACACTCTATGCAAATTATGTATTGTTTTGTATTAAGGTGAAATCATGTTAAAAGAAAAATACTACACAGTATAAAATTGCTGACGATAGTCTGTCGTCTCTCTTGAAGACTTTTCCTATCCATAATTATGTTAAATTTTTTTTCTTCATCATCTTCTTTTGCATATTATATATGAACATTATTGTTTGATTGTAGTGTGTACCTCAGATTGTTTTATTAAAAGGTTGGAATTCACACGCTGTCTTATATTTTGTCTTTGGTACAAGAGTACAAGAGTTCCAATTCTTGTACTTGTTTAAAACAATACTTTTCAAAAATATGTTTCTTATGTTGTGTAAAATGAACAATCGTCGCATAATATATTTAAATATATTATATATAGTAGTTTAAGTTTTTAACATTGTTGTCATCGTTTTTTTTTTTTATTTTTATTTATTACAAAATTTCCCTTTTTAAAATGTTGTTTTAATTATAATTGTGGGGGCCAAAACTTAATTGGCTTCTAGAGTATGAGTTTCTTACACACAGACATATGTATATATTTATCTAGTATTCTCATCATTGTGAAGGAAATAATGTGTGTATGAAAAGTTTTACTTTTTAAATACATGTACATTCATTGTTATACCCTACACCACTATAGTGGAGATGTTTTATACGTTTGTGCTGATATTTGTAACGTACAAATACTATTGGTCCTACCCACCTTAAAGTATACCGATCGACTTAGAATCACTTTCTGAGTCGTCTGAAAGATATTTAAACCTTGTGCGCAAGATACAGGTCGCAAATTTCAAGATATTTTAATGAACGAGGGACAATGTTTATTGAAAATAGTTGAGATCGGTCCATTATTTTACCTAGCCCACTTACAACTTCACCTCCCGATTTGGGCATATACTCCTATATAAAGCATCAATATCATATGGTCGACCATGCCCGACTATATTTTCATATATGTTTTTATTTATATTTATACTGTGATCCAATTGGTTGCTTTTTTTAATTTAAAAATGTTAATATAAATTAAATAAACGTAAATCTAGTGCACGATTACCACTTTTTAATTGACTCCAGGTGAATTTGATTCAAATGAAATTGACGTACAACACTAAGCTTTTTAAATTAAATTCTACAAACTCCTGACAATGTAAAAAGATGTGTATCCTCGACACACTGTGTATATAAATTTTTTATCAAATACAGTCCTTGACTATGCTGGTTTTGAAGAATAATTTGTTTATCATATGTCAGCTGTTCACAGAAAAGCTTTACAAGTCTAGTAATATTCATCCATGATATTTTCATGACTACATAAATTGTTTTAATACGGAATTTAATAAGATTTTTTATTTTTTAGATCGTACGAAAGGAACGTTCCCTTATTGTACAAACAACTAATTGTGTTGAAGAACGGGAATGGATTGATCTCTTGCACAAAATTTGCTTAACTAATTCAATACGATCGCAATACTTTCATCCATCGGCTTTTGTGAATGGCGTATACAGCTGTTGCGATCGTTCCGATGAAAATGCTCCCGGTTGTAAGAATGTCTCACCAGAGGCAATGGACTACTTTCAAATGGATTTAATAACAGCATTGGATCCTGCGTTAGATTTACAACGAATACACACATTAATCATGTCTCATATGCCGCAGCTGGAAGCATTTCTCGATCAGACAGTGGTTTTCCATCAGATACAACAACAACATAATCCACTGGTGGCGACGGCTATGGCCTTTCAGCAGCAATCTCCACATGCTTATGGAAAATTTAAAGCAACAATAATGCAGCTGCGTGAAGTGGCATATGTGATTGATAAGGATCATCGAAATTATAAGCAGGGAATAGCACGTGAGTTGAAATATGGCAGTCGGCAGGCACCGATAGGCGATGATAATTATTTACATATGATGCGTGCAGCGGGACACATGAATTTACAACAGCAACAGCAGCAACAACACCAACAAATGCAACAGCAGCAACAACAACAAGTATTGCCGGAAATGCAGTTGGTAATGGCATATCCGTATCACCAGCAGCAACAGCAGCAACTCCAACAACATGGAAATATGAACGCATATTTTATGCACAATTTACAGTCCGCACAACAGCAGCAACAACAAAGACAACAACATCAACAGCAGCAACCTTTTTATCAACAGCAAACAATACAGCAGCAACAGCAACAGCAACTTAACAACAATCAACACCATTTATTGCGTGCCGCTGCCATGGTACATCACCATCATTCACACCCGACCGCAACACCATCCTCTAGCAATTCATCAACGACTTCAAGCATAGCACACACACTGACGCCGACATCTAGCATTTACATACGCGACACCCTTAACGTCGAACGCTATGCAAACAAATGCTAAAATCATTTGTTACTGTCCTAAACTATAGGTGCAGTTCAACAATACTTTCATTCTTCTACATGATACTTATCATCATCTCATTATAATCTCCTTTATATTTTTAATCGATATGATCAACCCCACCAACCAAACTTACACCTTACATCTTGCATTTGTAACATAAATTACACAACTCTGCATTATTCAGATTACATATCCATCATCAGGCACACACACATACATCATAAATTAATGTTTAAGCAGTATTCAGATGTCATTCTCGCCAATTCAATTTTATTAGTGCGCACTTCCAGCAGATTAGATTAATTAATTTGATCGTTTTTAAGTTTGACTGACTACTTTTCATTATAAATCAATGAAAATTTGCGCAAAACTTTGACTGTTTACTGACTAGAATCTTTTTCTCATTTTGGACATTTTACACATTTCTTGAAGTAGATACAGTCGTCATGCATTATTTTTCGCATTTACACTTGTGCTCATGAAGACAGTATTATATAATCTGCATCTGGTCAGTATCTTCCCCTAAAAAGCAATTACTTTTGAAAAAGATTAATGCAACAGCCCACAATAAATAATTGAAAAGCTGCACAACAAAATGCAGCAGCGTTTTCTTTTTCCCGCTTTCTTTCCATTTATTGAACAAACTAACGAGTGAATGTAATTCATGTTACAAGACAAGAGAATTTATTTTTACTATAAATAAATGTAAAAACAAGAATTCTAAAAGCTAAAAAGTTCAAATTATGTATAGAAAATTTTGATTTATTTTAATAAAATATTAAATATGTATGTTTTTTTTATAAATACATATAAAAATATATTGTATGTAAACTAGTTGTATCTGTGTTAATACTATTATTGACATCATATACATACATCCAAACAGACAAACAGACATGATCATACGGATGTAAATAGAATTTTAAATAAATATTACATATGTATAATTACATTAGTTTACAACTCGTAAGAAGATAAATTATGTCCTTCTTCCTTCTAAAAATCTGTGCATGAATGAACAAGAAACAAGTATACTGAATAAAAGAAAACTAATATTTAGAGTTGTACATGAATTGTATTTAATACGTCTAACATTACTATTATTATAATTATAATTATTATTTGTATAACTATCGGTTTAACATTATTAAAACTTTATATAATATAAATATATTATTTATAGGTATTAATTGTAAATTAATATTTTTATAATAACTTAAATACAACAATACAGATACATTTTAAGAATATGAACTATTTATTTTATATACCATGAACTATTTAATATTAATATTAATAATAATTACTATAATAAACACAAAACAAAACGGTACATATATTATATGTATAAAATATATTTAATACTTAGTAATAAATAATTAACTTAATTATGAACAATCTTTTTTATGTTAAAAAAAAAAAAACAAGTTCAAAGTAATAAAACAGAAATATAGAAATACAACTGTAGTATTGTTTTTTACTTTAAATGCTGCATAATATAAACATTTATTTACTAAAAAAAATATATACATATAAACTGATAATATAATTCTAAAATAAATGAAATTCTAAATTTTATAACTCCAATTTATTGCATAATGTAAATGATAATACATATTACTACTAATAAGTTTAATATCTAAGTTGGTTTTTTTAACAAGTTTTTTTAGTGATACAAAGAAAACGAAAGAAAATTCTTTAAAAACGTTTAATCATGTATGTGAATGCAAAATTAAAATTACAACAAAGGACTACTTATTAGGAAATTATTTTAATTTTACATTTTCAAATCAATTATGTCATGCTTATATTTCTATATTTAACAAATTATACAAAAATATCCTGCTAACACGGTCTCTCAATAGCTTTGTGATAAACGTAAGAATTATTCAAAATTAAAACAGTTTAAATATAAAGCATTTTCTCAAATAGGGGAAAATGTTTGTGCTATCAAACGGGCTGCTAAAAGGTAAAACTATAGTTTGAGCTAAAATACATCTTTAATAACAAATAAGTAAAAATTTTATAAACCAAAATGACAGCACATGAAATGTTGATATTTCATTGTTTTCGAAACGCTTTTCAATATAATCTTTTATAAACGTTAAAGAATGAGCACAAATTTCCTGGCAAACATACATACATACATACATACACATACATACATTATTATATTTTATACATTAATATTAGAGGCGTAACAAAGTTAATAAAGAAATTGCACTGTTGTCTATGATAAGATTGATGTTTTTTAATATATCTAAAATTACTTTTGATTCGAAATCGAGTGATAATTAATTGTAATGATGTATTTTTGTTTGTTTATACTTAAGAAAAAATATAGAAAGCAAATTGAAACAAACTGTGTTACTGTATAGAATAATTTTTTTATTATGCAAAACAAAATATAATTTACCACCAAAATGATTAAAGTTTATTTTCTGTTAAAATGCATTATAATGTAATAATCGAAAATTTTGTTATATAATCTCAAAACTTCCAAATTTGTCTAAAATCATTTGTATTTTCTCAAAAGTCTTCCCTATTTTAAATGAAATCTTTAATTTTTATATATTAAATTTTGTTTGAGCATTCCATTTACATTATAGATTGTCCTGTTCATTTGCCTCTCAATTTTATTTGCAGCGAAAGTGTCCAGATATTGGTTAATAAACATTTCGGATCTTTATTTTTATTGTTTTGGTTTCAATTTGACTTGTTGATTTCCTTTTTAAAAAGTGTAATGTAAATAAATTGTATTGAAATACTACTACATTGTATTTAATTTAATTTCTTTATCAATATTTAATATATTTAAAGAACTCATCTACATTAATTTAAAAGTTAATAAAAAAACAATTGTAACATGCAAAGTTTACTTAAGATTATTTAATATTTATTTATATGTTTTTGTTTGGAATTAATAATTGGATTAATTTGATGATCAATCAATTTAGTTTTAACATAAATGTTATACATATACATACATAGTACATAAATATTGTAAATCATTCATGTTTATTTAAAATCATTTTGATACATTTCGTATTCTTTATGTTAATTTTAAGTTTATACATTTTTGGTACAAAAAAAATAATATTTTGAAATAAACAAAATTATAATAATTTTTCTAACAAAATTTTTAGCTTTTTATTAATAGAAATTGACAAAAAATTCATTCTGGTTCGTAACTTTTTGGAGTCAATGTAAAGGAAGTTAGATGATTATAAATTACTATTTTTAAATTGATTCTCATGATTTTTGTGCGATTACAAAAGTTAACAATTTTTCTATTTAATCTCATTTTAAAATTAGGCCTGGTTTTCGCAAAAATTCGAGTGCGTGGAATAAGCACAGGCTGAACCTTAAAGAAGTAGAGCTTTTAAGTATTTGTCCGTTATTTGTCCGTTAGAGGTTGGTTGGCATCTAATGAAACAAAAATGGCACTTTTAGCAAATCCTTGTAATTTAGAGATTATTGAATCAGTTTTAGAAAAGAAGAAGCCTTATGCCTTCCATGCTTCGGCCTATTTGACCAACAAAAACCGAAACAAAAAATTTAGTTAAAAATTTTAAAACTTACTATTTTTTAATGTAACTTATGCTATGTTGTATACACTGTTGTTAGATCTTACAACGTTGGCAGAAAAATGTGCAGAAAATTTCTTAAAACACTGCCAACTTACAAATTTTGTTTTGCAATATTGTAAGTTCAGACGATTGTTAGATATTTTCTGAACATTTTACTAACAACGTTGTAAGATCTGACAACCGTGTCTAACGGATTTTAGGCCCTTTGGGTTTGAGAAAAAAATTCTCTAGGGCGTAAGTTTCATATCTTTTTAAGTAAAACAAAACCGCAATTTTTTCTTCAAATAATAATTTGTTAAAACAATTTCAAATGTTTTTCTTATTTATTTTTAAAATTTTTAAATAATTCATAAAAATTGTCAATATGATAATTTTATAAATGAAGGGCTTATTGCAAAAACTCGATAAGCCACCCACAATTCGTTTTATGTGCCTTTTGAGTTCCTAGAAACCATATCTGTTGTCCCTAAAAAGATTTTTAACATACATATGTTAAATTGGCCATATAAGGATCATGCCTCTTTTTCATTCTAAACTATTTGTAAAAATTTTTATTTCATAAACTCGATAAGCCACATACATATATTTTTTACACTTTTTAAGAAATGATTGGAAAATGTTCGATTGCAAAACATAAATAAATTTTGCTTATAAATAAACTTTCATGTCGCAAAATATTGTATATAAAGTTCAAGCTATATTGTGCAATTATTGTGTAAGTCATATTTATCACACAAAATTAATAATAATTTTTTAAAACCGTGCAAGAAATCTGACACAACATTGATTGAAATTAGTTCAGACGTTTGAAACGATAATAATCAAGAAGCTGAAAATCAACTATACTGAAAAAACGCAAGATTATCACATATACTAATCTGATTATTCAGTATAAAACCCAAATCAGTGATACGTTTTTTGTCATTATACCTACAATATTTTTTGCCTATAAGAAATCATACTACAGGACCTTTTTACTGTATAATAATTTAGCTATATTTAGCCAAATTTGAAATTTACATTTATGAAAATGTAGATTTCATTCTGAAAACAAAATTTATATAATTTTTTGTTGCAAGAACATGATAAGCCACTTTGAAAATATACTATAACTTGTTTTTTGAAAATAAAAAATATTAAATTATTGTTAAGCAATAACTTGATAAGTCACAATTTTTTGCTAAAACATTTTATGGGCATCCAATAGTTATCGACCTTATATGATTATTAAGCTTGTTTAAAGTACAAATTTTAAAAATTATTTTTTTTTTTTATTTTTTTTTTTTTTTAACTTAAGTTACTCAAAATTTTCTTTCTGTGGCAATAAGTCCTTCAAATGTTTTAATAAAAAGAATTGTTAATAATTTACTTTTTCATTAACAATTCTATATGATTACTTACTCAAAATTTTAAATTTTTTCTGTGTACAAAATTTAAATAATCCCAACTGTTTTTTTTTTTTTTATTTAAGTTTAGAAATGAACAAGTTAGAGTGCTATATTCGGCTGTGCCGAATCTTAAACCAGCTACTTTTATGTTATTACTTTTCTAATTGATCAAATATTTGAGGAAATAAGTTTTCTCATGTCTTTAATAGAAAAAATCCCAAAAGTTAAATCTATTACAATTCCAAGATTTATTGTGTGAAAGATTTAGAGATTTTCAAAATACAAATACATATATAATTATGTTCTACACAAAATTTTGTTCAACACAAATTGATAATGCTATTTAAGTACGGTTAAAGCGCTTTTAGGGGCAGGACCTAATATAGGAGAAAGAGAAGTATGTATACAAAACTAATATTTTTGTCAAATTATGTATCAATAGCTTAATTTGGTAATAAGTAATGTGCGTTTAAGAGATTTTCGTAAAAGGACTTTGTATGGGAGCTATTAATTATGTATATAATGACAAAATTTCAGAATTCTGTATCTATATCATTACTTGGTAATAAATATTATGAATCTAATTGATTTTCTGGACATAGTATGAGAGCTATGACCAAATATGTACCGATCCAAAGAAACTTTCATGGTTATATTTCAGTATATAAAAGCAATACTTGTACAAAATTTTATATCGATATCACGATTTACTAATGAGTTATGCGCGTTTAAATGATTTTCGGGAGGGGACCTTGTATGGGAGCTATGACCAATTATGGACCGATTCTGGCGATTTTACGCAAAGATTGAGCTCTTGTGTGGAAACGAATGTATGCCGATTTTTATGGAATTATTTTGCATAGTTTTCGAGAAAATTATATTAGAATTTGTAAAAAATGCCTATTTTTTCAAGGTTGTTTTAAATTTTGATTCATAACTTTTCCCGATGTGAACCGATTTTGCCCATTTTCAACAACAAACAACTTAGGAAAACGAAGAACATTTTGGGTGAATTTGGTTAAAAAAACATTTAATTATAGATAAAAAGGGAACAGTTAACTGCAAAAGAAATTTTTCAAAATTTCTCTTTTGTTGAAAACGCTGCGTTTCCTGTGTTGCAAGATAATTCGACGAAGTACACCTAAAGCGATAATTAAAATTATTAACACTTATCATTAATTGATAGCTAACAAAGAAGCTTGTGCCAAAATCGATAAGCCGTTGAAATTTTGTATTAAATATATTAAAAGAAGTTCGTTAATGTGTATGAAATTTATTTTTTCATAAACTTTAATGTACCCAAATTAACAATTTGCCTTTTAGTGAACAAATAAAGCATTGATAATGCCAATAAGTAAGAAAGACCTCTGGTAAAACCTACACGAAATTATAGAAAAACAAGAAATACTCACTCAGCAGTTCCTAAGGATCCTAAAAATAAAATTTCAGTAGACACTGGCGCATCAACTATAAAGAGAAAAGCCAAAATTATGGGAGCTTACAAATGCTCAAAGAAACCATGCTTATCAAAAAAGTTTTAAAGGACTTGACCCAAATCTGCAAATCTTATTCAAATTTGATATAATTATATATGTCCAGGAAAGGGTAATTTTCAATATTGCATTTTACTGCATTAAATTAAATGAAATCTGGCAGTTATGCATCTCTGCTTCTCGGAAGCTACTAAATCCATGTTTTTAGGTGTTTCTTTCAATAGTTAATAGACTAGCAATACTGATATTACAGTTTTGCTTAAGGTCAAAAGTCAAAAAAGTCCTGGTTTTTCTATCAATTAGTAAATTTTTTACTAGAGGTGTTTCTTACTTATTGTCACTATCGATAACTTATTTTTCCATTAAAAGGCAAATTGTTAATTTGGGTACATTAACCCTCCGGCATGCGCATGTATCTGGCCAGATATTTTACGAATTTAACTGTGATTTTAATATATTTCTAATTTGGTTAGGGGTTTGAGTCTCCATGTACCCTCTACAAATATTGTTAGATATCGTAATATTGTTAGTAAAATGGCATAATTTTCATATAAATGTACTCAAATACATAGTGTATTTCGCCAGATACATGCGCTACGTACGTGACTATCGGAACATGTGCATGACGGAGGGTTAAAGTATATGAAAAATTATTTTTGAAATATTTTGTTACGAAGGTTGTATAAAATGCTTAATACGGACTTCGAATTTACTTAATTCCAGGACATTTTTTGAAAAAATAGTTCCTCGCTATTTTTAATTCAATATTTAATGTAAATTTAATTGAATGTTAATTTTTTGTCAATTTAAAATTCAAAACTGGTAAATTAGCAAAATTGAACCCGATTATTATCGTATTACAAAACTTTTTGTGTTTAGAAACTTATCTGAAATGAAAGTAATACGAGTTGCATATGTTTTGAACACCTTTTTTCAAACTTATTATGACTTAATTTCTTAACTTAATTTCTTTTTAAATTTATAAATGTATATAAAATTGTATTTTATGGAACCTAGTATTTTGTTGTTAAATCGAACTTTGTTTATATTATAAATATGTAAATATTAAATTCGTTTTAAATATATGAAATACAGAGAAAACAACACAAATTGTTTTAGAAAAATTAAAAAAACAAGCAAAATATGCTATAAAAATGTTGGAAATATGCAAAAACCACGCATTAAAATAATCGTAAGTATTACAAAATTTAAGTTCCAGAGACATATTTTATGCGGATAACGCATTCCGCAACATCATCGAAGAAGTAAAAATTTCAAATATAATTTTCAGATTACTAACTAAATAAATTTTAGAAACGTCAATATTTAAGCACATGTCGACAATACTTGATAAATAAAACTTTTCGCTACCTTGACGAAAAGTATAAAAGTTTTCATGATCATAAAATTAAACATCATAATATTTCAATAAAAAGAAGTCCTTCTATCTTCAAACCAATTCAAAATCTCACTGAAATACTAAATATTCATAATGTACGAGTATATTTTATAGATAAAACACCTCTACATTATGAAGTAAAAACAGTTGTTCTAGACAAATACCTAAATTGTCTTTTGTCTCCAATTTTCATTTCGACCGCGTTTCTCGCAGAAATATGTCTTTTATTAAATCGTTGTTGACTAATAGTTCTTGGATTCCTGGAGGCTGACATAATAAATAGTTCAAGTGGATAACCTGAATCAGCTAACAACTATTACCCATTTCTCAATTTTCTATTATTACGATGTAATTAAAAAATTTCAATATACATCTTGTAATTAAAAAGCACAATATTTATAAGAGTCAAGTACTTCTACGCTCGCTTACAAATATGGAGTTACAAAGAAGTTGTTGAGTAAGATGTTTTGTTTTTAATAATACCCATCAAAAAATAATTGATGTCATACTTTACATACGACATATTAATCACATCTAAAAATGCGATTATATACTTTGATGAAAAACCAATGAAATTAACATAAGCATGTCATTGAACGAATTCGGTTTATTTTTGACATCCAAATATCGGATTTTTATTGCACCTATGAATAAGATTAGATGTAGTTCATAGTTGTCAAAAATCCCTCCAATGACACGCTAATGTAAAATTTGTCGTGTGCACCCTGTAGTAGGGCAAAATTTAAAAAGAAGAAGACGAAAAGAGAAGTTGGCAACGCGGCTATACAAACTATCTGACAGCTGGAAAATATAAACAAAAACAAAACTACAATAAAAAAACTATACGATTTAGCCAAATGGCTGAAATGGTGTTAAAGTGATGGGAACCATATTGGTAACCGAGGTTTCTCGTTACCAAAAAGGGAAGATGTCGGTCCTTTTTATTTTTCCCTGTCCAAGAAGAAGGTGGAGCCCGTGGCCGTCAAGAACAACAGCAAGAATTTTAATTTGAATTAAATAATTCATTGTTTTTGGTTTATTCATAAAGTTTCAAATAAAAGTTAAAACAAAATAAATTAGAACTTAAAACTAAATTACATTTATCATAAAACTAAATAAAGCAGAAAATTAAAGCTAAATCAGCCAACTCTGAGCCACGCCATCGCCAGCTCCATCCATCGAGGGACTTCTTTAGCTGATCCGCACCATCAGTCCTATGGTGTCCAGGTATTAAGGTTTTCGACATAAGTGTACCTCTTACCCGAACGACAGGACGGACAGAACCTGTCCTTTTAGATAATTTCTATAAATAAAAAAAAAATCAAAAAAAATTTAGTAAACAAAAAAATATAAGATATATATTCGTTTATAGGCAAACCTTACGGTTAGTAGCTCGAAGCCAGTCCGCTGGTTGAAATTGAACCAGGCGTGCGCGTAAGGTTAGGATTGAGCTCAGGCCTACTTATGAATAGTGTCGCGGTAAATTTGTACTCATAGGTTGCCGGAAACCAGTATATACAAAAAAAATAAAAGAAGAAAAAAAACCAAATTATTTAAAAGGTTCTTATAATATATATTTTTGTTACCTACCTGAAATACTCGAACAGACTATAAAACGGACGGACAGAAAACCACACCTGCAAACCAGCTCTCATCAATAGTCCATTTGCGTTAGTCCTGCCAGCTGTCCATGTTGAGGATCCTGAAAGAGAAGGGAAAATCTTGAATTAAAAGAAGAAAATTTAGAAATGAAGTAAAAACTTAAATGAAATTTGAAACCTAAAACTATAATTTGATAAAAATTAAAACTAAAATTTGATTAAATCTTGAAATCTAAAAGCTAAAATCCTAAAAATTAAATCTTGTTAAAACTAAAAAATTAAATCTTGTCAAAACTTAAAAATTAAATCTTGTTAAAACTTAAAAACTAAATCTTGTTAAAACTTAAAAACTAAATTTTGTTAAAACTTAAAAACTAAAGTTGGTTAAAATCTTAAAACTAAAAACTAAATTTGCTAAAACCTAAATTGGCCTAATATTTTAAAATTTTTCTAAAACTCAAATTCTAAATTTCGATGAGACATTGTTAATTTTTTTTCTATAAAACAAAAATTTTTTATAATGTTTAAATGAAATTTTAAACTTTTGGTTATCATTAATATGATCGGCTAACTTTATTAATAATCGGCGGTAAGTAGGGTGAATAAATGTTTGCAGGGAAGGTATGGGACGTCGAGGAAGATGACGTCATGGCGAGGATGAATCCTCGAGAGGGAGGGTCATAATTTGTGTATAGGTATGACCGTAGGGAGATGCAGGACTACTTTTGGCCCCTTTTTCAAATAATACCCCAAATGCTGGTATGAATTTTTGTGTTAGTGTGTGTTTGTGGTCCAGATTGCCGGCAAGAACCACCCCATCCGGCGAGCTTTAGCCGCGCAATACGCGGGCATACCAGCGCCGCTAGCAATCTGGCCACTCTGTCCCTTTTTGTTCTTTATGTTGTCTGTTTGTTTATTTAAACAAACAGCTGGCAAATCACACCACCACAAATTCATAGGTTTTTCACCAAAATTGGAAGTACTTCAAGTATGTTATTTGTGGTGAGATTCTACTTCTTTAAGTTAAATATTCTACTCGCGGCACCACTGCTTAGCTATTCTATTCCGCGTCAAATGATGGGTTTTAGAAACAAATTTTATGCTGTTTTCTTTTTTGTAAAACACAATTCTTAACTAACAATTAAATAAAATGTGCAAAAAAAAGCCGAAAATAAAGTACTTCTATATCATATGAAAAGAAAGTCATTACTGTGTACTTCAAAGTAATGCAGACGGTAGCTTGCAATCATTGCACTAATGCCGTAATAACCCTTTATATTAAAATATAAGTGCTCTTCTCCTGTTGAGTGCCGTCAATATATCCAATAACTGTGGAAATACCATATTTTCATAAAAACTGTTTATATTTTTTAATTCTTCCTCTAGTGTTTTGACAAAATTTGCCAAAAAAAAATTCAAAATAGCAAACAAACAAAATTTCTTGTTTAGTTAATTTTTTTTTCATAAAATACAATAGGTATATATAACTCTAATAACAAAACATAATATTTATAATGAAACTTAATTTTTGTCCGATAATTGACATATAATTTTTATACATATCGGGGTATGTTGGGTATTAAAACACGAGGTAAAAATAGAAAATATGTCATAAATCGGTTTAACATATGGGATGAGCCACTAGTCCGCCAATTTTTTGTTCTAAGTGTTAATACTAAAGTGGCTCCGAAAAATTAGAGGCCTCTAGCTGTTATATTTTCTAAGATATTCTAATTTCAGAATTTCTTTATATGGGAGGGGAAAATACCACTATAGCTAGTCCGCCCATTTTGCACCCATATATTCATGTGGATGTCAAAGTTGTTCATTCAATTTTGAAAACTCTAGCAGTTGCTGTTTTTGAGATATGCGTGACAATTTTCCCACATGAAATTTAAAAAAAATAAAAAGTAGAATATAGTTTCTTCCAAACACACTTAAAATGCTAATACTTGTGTCCTATCTCTGTACTCGGAAGAAAAAATAGTAAAAATCATCTGAATAAGAACACTTAATGAGCACCCATTTTTCCTCAAGAAATTGTCGATATCGACTATTTCGACAAAAATACGATTTATAACAAAAATCAACATTTCATTTTACAACACTGTTACAAACTTTTCAAAAGCTTTTACGAGCGTTTTTTAAATCGGAGATGGCATTATAAATACTATTGTGTTTTTCTCATATAATGCTATTTCTGAGATCTTTTTGTCATTGAATTCGGCTTTGATTGAAAGAGGAATAAGTTTATTATTTTACTTATTTGATTGTGTGCATACAGATGAACTTATCAAAATTGATTTTTTTCAAATATTTCATTAATATTAACATAAAAAGGAAAAAAAAATAGTACGAATTCTTGAAACTACAATTCTCCATGTCTGCTATCAAAAGTGAACGTCAAAAACAGCTTTTCGTTGACAAAGCAAAGAATAAATAAAAAAATAATATTGTTGCTTAAAAACTTATATTATGTTGTTTAGTTTGTTTAATATAGATAAGGATATTGAATGCAAATAACAAGTGTTAATTATTGCTGCATTTCGGAAGTATATTATCAATAATATTTAAGCTTTGCATTATATTTAAACAATCAACAAGTGCAATTAAAAAAGTAAAAAATATTTTTAATACATTTAGCTAGTTTGTAGTAAAAAAAAGTATAAAAAAACCAATTAGAACATATTGTGAAAAACTCTTAAGGATAAATAAAGTTTATCTATTAATTTCAATCCCACCCACTAGTTGACGGCTATTGTACAAGGTTAAAACTGCAACGGCATGGAAAAATACTACCAAAGTGTTAAAAATCAACTAAAGCCTCATAATTAACTGCAATAAGAGTTAGGAAATAAAAGGTGAAAAGAAGAAAGAGCGAGGAAGAAAGATTATAAAATGTATATGCTCTAGTTATATATAGAGATATATATAAAAGATTTTACGTCCATCACCAGGCGCAGCAATTCTATTCAATTTAATTGTTTACAGTTGGTTGATTGCCCCCTTATAGAGGGACATTTTTACGCTATTTTTTGAATATTCTGTGCTGACAGTCTATGTAGGTATGCATGTGTGTACACCTTACATGCATATGTATATACATATGTATATAAATATGTATATTTTTTATTTACTGCTGATAACTGTATATCATACATTTCTGTTTTGATTCATCCTCTTCATCATTTTAATTTGGTATATTGTATGTAGAACCAAAGCAGATAAAATGGAATTTGTCGAACTGATAAAAACTCCTAAATTGGATGGGGTTTTTCTACACGACCATCAAAATTCAACAGTCGAAGGCCGTTTATGCATCACTGGCCATCACTTGCTTTTGAGTGCTCGGCAGGAAAATAGCCAGGAATTATGGGTAAGTATTTTTAACACGTCTTGTTTCATTGTATATACATACGTTGACTAAATTAATCATTAAATGTGAATAAATGATGGTTGCAGCTGATGCACAAAAATATTGACAGTGTGGAAAAGAAGCCATTTATATTGCAGAATGCTGTTGTCGGTGGCCTTATAACTCTAAAGTGCAAAGATTTGCGTATAATTTCTTTAAAAATTAAAAGTGCCAAAGAATACTTTAACGTAGCGGCATCTTTGGAGGCACTCAGTACTTTAAACAATCCCGAATTAGAGTATCCATTTTTCTATCGGCCTATGTACACCATCCTAGAGGATGGCTACACAATATTCAGGTTAGTTTTTTTGGATATTAAGTTTTGTTAAATTTATATTTTACTATTTTGTTTTTGAATATTGTAGGCCAGAGCTAGAGTTTTCAAAACTCATTTCCGCTAGTGCCTGCAACAATGTATGTAGTGTTAGTACAAGTAGTGGTAATAGCAATACTTTAACATTTAACAATACAAGTCCTCTTTCCTCAACATTCCACTTCTCAAATGGTCATGACGTAACAGCCACAACTGTTAGCACAGAGACAACAATGGGTTGCGAATGGCGCATTACACACATTAATAAAGATTTTAAGTTATGCCCAACCTATGGTTCTGTCCTTATAGTACCAAAAATAATAACTGATGAACAAATTGTACAATCTGCAGCATTTAGAGATGGTGGACGGTTTCCTGTTCTTAGCTATCGTCACGAAAATGGGGTAAGTATTATTTTTTAATTTATTTTGAAAACTGGAATGCCGATATTTTATTGCATTTTCACTATGTACAGTATTGTTCGAAATCTAAGCAACTTTTTTGGCATTGTATACAAAGTGTTATATTTTCTATTTTAATTGATTTATTCAAAATTAATCTTAAAATCCGATTGGGATTTATTACGAACTACACTAGTATCTAATCTATTCCATAAAGGTGTTTGGAACTCGAAGGACCAAAGATTTTCATAAGATCGAAAAGTTGCTTAAGTTTCGAACAGCTATTTATCGAGTTAATTGAGTTATTATTTTCTTGTAACACACAGCAAAATGGAGTTATACTTTTGTGGTTGTTATTATAATGTAGACACATAATGTTATTATTATCAATTATATAATTTTGAATAAATCAATTAAAATAGAAAATTGTGAAATTTTTAAGACCCATTTCAAAAAAAATTAGAGATATTTTATTTAGACAGCAATTTCGAAATAAAAACGAAAATACTAATACTTTAACCCACTATAAAAATTATAAAAATATGTAATCAGATAAAAATTGTGGAATTTTTAAGACATATTTCAAAAAAAAAAAAAAAAAAATGAGATATGTAGTTTATTTTCATAAATTATAATGAGATCATGATTTTCAAAAAAATAATCTTTATTTTTCTCATGTTCAACACGTTGATACGCATTGATTGAGTGGTATTAATATTGAAATTCTTAAAAAGGCCTTTCCTCGGCAATTGTATGTATAAAATTGCATTAAAAATGTAAAAGAGTTTAAATATGTTCTTTTATAAAACGATATTTTTTGCCTTAGAGCAGAAAAGTTATATAGTTATTTTTTATTTTGAAAACATGTATATTTGTTTTCCAGTAATTTGCAAAAATTAAATTGTTTTGCAAAAAAATTCAAAACTTTTATTAATAATAACTGTATTTTTATCTTCTAATAAAAGAAATCGGTTATACCTAATCTTATGGTCATTAGTAAATGTTCATAATTTCAATATTTTCTGAATTTGTTAATTTTTTGAGTTTGTATGGGGTCTCGGTCATTAAAAACTTGTGTATATTTTTATAGGCAGCTCTTTTACGCAGTGCTCAGCCTTTGTCAATTCAGGGTATTAAACGATGTCGGGCAGATGAAGCTATACTAAATGTTGTCCTAGGTCGTAGTAGAAAAGGATTTATCGTTGATACTTGGGGTAAAGGAAAATCAAATACAGAAACAGATCAACATTATTCGCAATGGAAAAAAGTCAATCGTTCGATTGGAAATGTGTCTTCACCAGCTGCCATTTTAGATAGTTTTTCAAAACTTATTGAAGGTATTTGTAGTAATACGGATTTAAATTCAATTCAAACTACATTATCTATGTATTTAGCTTGTAATGATATAACATGTTCACCGGATAAGTGGCTTTCTCGCTTGGAAAGTAGCAATTGGCTAAGCTTAGTTTTGAATTCATTAAATGCCGCTTGTGTAGTTGCTCAATGTCTGGATCAAGAGGGTAGTCCCGTATTGGTACATGGTGCTAAAGGTTTGGATTCTACATTAATTGTGACATCACTGGTACAAATAATACTTAATCCTGATTGTCGCACCGTAAGAGGGTGAGCATAATTAATATTTCCTATATTTTTTCAGAATTAACAACATTATCTATATTTCAGAATTCAAGCCTTAATAGAACGAGAATGGATACAAGCCGGGCACCCATTCGCTTCGCGCCATCGTCATTCATGTTATACACCTTCACAAAATCGTCAAAAAAGCTCGGGTGCTACATTTGTACTTTTTTTGGATTGCATTCACCAGTTATATAGACAATTTCCATGTAGTTTCGAATTTAGTACGCAGCTGCTAATATTATTCTTTGAACACAGCTACTTCTCGCAATACGGCACATTTCTTTGCGATTCGGAAAGGGAGCGACACGATTTACGTGTTCATACTCGCACCACAAGTTTATGGTCATATCTAAACCGACCTGAAGTTTTAAAAAATTTTCTCAATCCTTTATACGAACCTAATCCGAGTGTTATATGGCCATCAGTGGCACCTATTAGTCTGGAACTATGGACTGGTAAATAAATTACATTTTTTCTTCTAAATATATATTAACTCATTTTTCTTTCATTATAATTAGAATTATATTTACGTTGGATTGTTGATCAAAAGAATAACGAAAACTCCAACATTCAAATACAAGAACTTGTAACAAATGAAAAGGAATTACGAACTAAGGTTAGCAAAACGCACTAGTTTAAATATTAATAACAAAAATTTCGTATATGTGAAAAGTTTTTAATAAAATTTTTTATCGTCTTTCAGGCACTAAAATTACGGAAGCAAGCCACCGAGTTGGCAAATGAAGTTATTACTATAATAAAATCAATTAATTGAATTATATTTTAAAATTCAACATGCCTATCGATTAAAGCTCTCTAATTAAGTAAATATATTCTGATCCATAATCGTGAATAGGCAATATCTCACAGGGAGAAAGAAAAATTTAATTTTTCTCTTTGCATTTCTGTAAGTTTCAATTCTATATTGTAAAATTATAAATTTTTATGAATTAGAGTAAAAGTAATTTAAAATCAAAATATACCAGACAAGATTATTTGTAAATCAATTAAATGCACTTTTTGGTGGAATGTGGTAAATTTTCCTGCTCTCATGTATCTTTAGGAAACCTTTAATTTATTTTTATACTGTCTTTGTATTCAGTTATAATCAAACTTATAAAAATGTGTGTTTCATTTGAAACATTATATTCTGCAATTGTAAATAATTTAATAAATTTTGCACACATGCTTGCATACATACATGTATATATGTGTATATTTTAAGTCAATCTGCATTATGTAACACAACTGCTAGCATATTATCACTTATTTTTCTGATATTCTGCATTTCGATTCCGTTTCCGCATTCAGTTACGCAACGACGGAATCGTAAGAAAAATAAGCAATTCCAGATTATTTCAATGCTTAACGATTATGTGTATTCTGCATTACAAACATAACTACGCATATGCAAGTTGTTATTTTAGTGGCGGAGCTTCGAAACGAAATGTAGAATACCAAAGTTGCTAAATGGAGAAAATTTCTATTCGAATTGAAATGCAGAAAAGAGGTGAATAAATGACTCAGTCAAATATGGCTTTAACTGTGGAGGATCTAGAAATAGTGAGCAAAGACTTTTGTCTGGGTGTTCTAAATAACATAAAAATTGAAAAAGTAAAAATATATATTTGGGAATACAATATCAATATTTTGCTCACTTACATTCATTCCATGGTTTTGCAATTTTTATCATATAAACAAAATTAATTCATTTGCATTTAGAACGAATTAAAAATAATTACAAAGAAAATTTTATTGTTTTCGTAATGTGTTAGTTTAGTTTAGTTTAAAAGGGTTGTATATCAATGTATACATCCACTCGGAGACCTAATGGTCCATTGTGAATCCCTTTAGTAAAAGACAAGGAGAAAACAGAAGAGAACAGAAGAAAGGAGAGATGAGAAGAGTGAGATTTTCCCTCCAAAAAGAGAACAGAAAAAAGAAGTGGTCATGGAAGGGAAATCCTTAATTGTCTATTAACTGAAAATCCAAAAAGTTCCCCTAATGAAGCCCATAATGTCGCCTAGGTTACACCCTGCTACATCTCCTAGTTCATCGTGGAATCCTTTACCTAGCCATTTCAGTCTCAGACTCTGTAATCTGGGACAGTGGCATAAAATATGCTCTACTGTCTCCAGTTCTTCTTCGTCCTCACACAACCTGCAAAAATCCTGTGTGTTACCGACCCCATTACCCCTAAAGGCTCCAATTGAGCAGTGTCCGGTAATGTGTTCTTTTAATAAAATTTAATTGAAAATCTACAATAGTTTTTAATTTTTTAAATACTTACAGGGTTTTTAATACTATTTCAAATGATTAATAGGAATGCGGCCCTTACCATTATTAATATTCATAAATATTGCGCTAAACGATATATTGGCTGCCAAAGATCACACAAATATTTTTTCCACGAATTTCTCACTTACGTCATAAGTCTATACAACATTTAGTTGTTGTATAGACTTATGATGTCTCATGATGTCCACCAGCTATACTATCAACGTTATGTTATGGTTAAGTTCTAACTTTTGACAGATTTGAAAAAATACATGGGACATAACTAGTTTCTATAAAATCCCTTATCCCAGAATCACTATCAGGTGCATAGTGCAATGCAGTAGACTATTTTGTTATGTTGATTTAAAACATAACAAAAAAGTGATAAAAATACGTTGCTTTAATAACCATCATAACCCAGATGTGTGGCATATACATACATACGTATATGGAATTGAACCAAAATTTTAAAGAAATTTTTTTTCTTGGTTTTTCGTTATGCAGGCGAACATTTTTTATTTTTCTTGCATAACTTTATTTATTTATTGATTTTTGTTACGCTTTATTTAACTAAATTGTATTTTAATTTTTTTGTCTTGCTATTGAAAAAGGTATGCATTAAAGAAAACAATTAAAATTATGTTAACTAAAATACAAAAAAACTATAGTAAAATACAAAGTAGAAAAAATTATGTAGAAAATATTTGTAAGATGTTGATTATTGAGTTAATTAAGAATTATTGTAATGTGGCGTCTTAAAAAACTGTCTTCATATTGAATGGCTCTATAAAAGTTCAGAATGTTTATCTGCCTTCATCTTCTAAAAAGAAGAATTGACCGGAACGTTTTTGCTCAGTATCCTAAAAAGTACGTAAAATGGTCAGTGGTAGTTTTAATGTTAATAATGAATCAAATAACATACCTTCACGGAATTGTTTTTGTTGATGCGTGGTCTAAAGTTGTTGGGATCGCGGCGGAAGGTTATACCCAATAACTCCAAGAAACGATTCATGCCATTCAACAAGGACTGTGGAGAAAATGCAGTAGTTTTCACTGAGGGTTGACCTTCCAAGACAATGACACGGTCAGCCAAGTAAGTAGCCATAATGAAATCGTGCTCTACTACAAAACCGGTACGTTTTGCGTGAAGAATATAACTAAAAGAAATAAGCGATTAGTTTTTAATAATTAATTAAAAGCTTCATAGAAGTAAAACTCACCGCTTAATGACCTTGGCAGCTACTAAACGTTGTTCTGAATCCAAGTAAGCAGAGGGTTCATCGATTAGATAAACATCGGCAGGCTTACCTAAACACAAAACTAATGCAACACGTTGCAATTCACCACCAGACAAGTTTTGTACTTCTTGATCCATAATTTCTTCAATTTTCATTGGCTTCATGACATCGGCAATGAATTGAGGATGAACGTAAGCATCGCGTATCTTTTCGTGCAATAAATGACGAACATGATTTTGATATTTGGGCGAAATTTTTTGGGGCTTGTAGGAAATATTCAATACAGGCAAATCAACGTTACTATCAGGTTGCAAGTTACCGGCCAACATACGAATGAATGTAGTTTTTCCCGTACCGTTTTCACCAAGCAATACCAAAATTTCAGAGTCGCTGAAGTGACCTTGTTGAACAGTCAACGAGAATTTACCCAAAGTTTTTGTCATAGAAGGATACACATAGTGATTCATACGCTTGACTTCTTCCTCTGTTGCCGATTCGGAAACCTAAAAAAACAAGCAAATATCAATTTGTGTATATTTTTAACAATTTAACTTACCTTAAAGGTTAATGATTCAGTACGGAAACGCATGTTTTCGGTAGGAACAAAACCATCCAAGAAAATGTTTATACCTTCGCGCACGGAGAAAGGCATAGTAACGACACCATAACAACCAGGAACACCATACAAACAACAAATGAAATCGGACAAATAGTCCAACACAGATAAATCGTGCTCGACAACAATGATGAATCTATAATAAACAAAAATCAGTAATATCAATAAGACTGTTAAGGACAAGTAAATATATACATACTTTGTGGGATGCAACAAACTTCGTATCGTTAAAGCAGCATTCAAACGTTGTTTGACATCCAAATACGAAGAAGGTTCATCGAACATGAAAATATCACCGTTTTGAATACACACCATAGCAATAGCAAAACGCTGCAATTCTCCACCAGACAATTCACCAACATTGCGATCACGAATATGTGTAAGATCTAACATTTCGCAAATTTCAGTTTGATTTTCACGTTCATTCTTTTTGTCCAAAAGTTCGGATACAGCACCGCGTACAGCCTTGGGAATTTGATCGACATATTGAGGCTTTACCAAAGCTCTTAGATTATCTTCAAGAATTTTCGTAAAGTAATTCTGCAATTCAGATCCGCGGAAATAGGCCAAAATTTCAGTCCAGTCTGGGGGATCGATATAACGGCCCAAGTTAGGTTTTTGTTTGCCTGCTAGAATTTTTAGAGCTGTTGACTTTCCTATACCGTTCTGCCCTACTAAACCTAACACTTCCCCAGGACGCGGTATGGGTAAACGATGTAGTTTAAACGAATTCTTGCCGTACCGATGTGTGGTATGCTTTTCTAAATTGCTAGGAATATTAATAATGGTAATGGCTTCAAAAGGACATTTCTAAAACAGAGAAAATATATTTTAAACCACGTAAAACATTTACATATGTTATCATGATTTTTTAACTTACCTTGACACATATACCGCAACCAATACATAGTTCCTCAGACAATGAAGCAATTTTCGAAGTAGGTCCGACCTCAATACACAATTTACCCATACGCACCACAGGACAGGATTTTTTGCATTCTTGGCGACAACGTTTTGGCTTGCACTTGTCATCACTTACGATAGCAATACGTGTCTGCTTGTCTGTCTCCTCGTTGTCCCTTCGGTTAGCCATCCTAATCAAATACAAATATACAAACAGTTATTATTGAATACACGTCTCGTTTATGAAATTACTTTTTGGGTCTTAAATGACAACAAAGCAGACTTTTTTACATCACATTTAAACAAAAGCTAAATTGCAGTTATTAAAGAGTGAAAGTATGTACAAATGTACATATGTTTATAACCTCAACTTTGAGCTAGTAAGTATTCGTAAATTTCTTTTGTTTTCCGAGTTATATTTTAACTTTATTTAGCTTTAATACTGCATATTAATGGCAATTGTTAAAATTATTCGTTTTTTACCTGTAAAATTATTAATTTGTTTAAATAAAAAATGGCAAACGCCTAGCTGCGTGGCCCCAAATATTTAAAAAGAAAATGTCAAAATTCACTACTTGCATTTGAAGCAATTATTAGTTGCTTATAAGAGCATTAAAACCTTATGTTTTTATTAAAAACATTTTAAGCACATTTAATGCAACCTTGTATTTATTTACGAATTTGAAGACCACAACAGAATTGAATAACACTTACACCGGCAAAAAAATCAGATTGCTAGTTTTTCAATTTTTTATCATTGTAGCAATACAATTTTATGTTACGTTTTCACTGGCCTAATATCTACTAGAATTGCGTAAAACACTTGACTTAGGTTACTTGTTTTTGATATTTGAGTTATCAAACTAATTTAATCATTTTAATTGATATTTGGACAATAAAGTTCCTTTCTTTAAAATTACACATTAAAAAATTACTGTTGTAAACGTTTAAATTGATTTATTAAGTGATTCCCACTAACGTCTAACCACTTGGTTAACTCTAATTCACTTTTTGTCACAGACAGACGAGAATTAGGGGAAACCCTAAGTGATTGTTTAAATAGGTAGCTCAGGTCTGTCTGCACTTATTCGTCATTCACACTCACATTCATTATTCAACCCCTAATTACACACGGCCTCTGAATTACAACCCGTTTATTTGTAATTTCATTTTTATTTATTTCATCTCAAATTTTTATCGGATATTTAACAAAATTAGTTGTTTGTTTTTATTAGTTGGGGACAAATAAAATTGCAAATAAATTGAAAATATTTGTCAAAATAATGTAACTTCGTAAATTAATGAACTTTTACACGAAAGACTCGAAAGGCATTCAACATTTTTGTATTTGTGTTGTCAATTTAATATACTTTCTATTGTTTTATTAAAACATAAATACATTTTTCCAAAAATGTTTTTTTTTTTAAATTTAATATTGTTTTAAATACCTATGTTTTTATCAAAATTTGACGAAATTGTACTCATGTCATTTTAACCGAAAAATATTGTTCTTACAATTATTTAATTAATCTTTTATTAAACAATGACATTTTTAATTTTTTAGTTATAAATTTTAATTTCTGCTTGCGTATTTGTATGCCAAAAAACAAACATTTTTATCAATTGAATGTAATTTTTTTACATACATAAATGTGTGTATATAAGTTAAAGTTTTTTGAAATTATATTATATATTTTTATTTACAAAAAATAAAATTAAATCATGGCTACACTAAAGAGATAAATTAAAAAGAGTTGATGAAACAAACTTCATTTTATTTTCGAAGTTCAAAATTTATATGGATTTTAATATCCATTATTTTAAAAGTATGTACATTAGACCGACTCACAAAAAATGGTGCCTGAGTTACCACCCTTAAAATATCCACTATTATGTAATATGATATTACCCAAAATATTTTCGGTTAAGTGTTGTCTATTTGTAAGCGGGACAGTTTTCACGAAAATATCGTATGGGGGACTCGATTTTTCATGTTAAATTAAATTTTTTAACCAGCTTCAAATAATCTTTGTTATATTTTATAATGGTTCCCAAAATATTTCTAGTCTATCTAGCTGAATTTCTTACAATATGTGTTATCATTTTTGAAGCTAAGTCTAGTGGTGTGCAAAATTGTGTATACATTTTATTTTTATTAGTGAATAACCTAACAATTTTAAATATTTTGGAATATGACAATTATGAGCAGACAGGCTCTAAAAACCCTTTCAAACGATACCTCATATTGGATATTTTGTTTCAAGGCAAAACAAAAATTTAAAAAAATAATTCCAAAATACCTTGGTCTAGCTCACGAACGATCATCTCTAGATTAATAATATTTTAGGAATCATCATAAAACAAAGTAAGGTTAATTTTGAGAGGGCTAACAAAAACACGTGTTTGCTTTCCATATAAAGTGAGTCGGTCTAATTTACATATGTATGTATATTTTATTTAATTTAACGGCAAACATTTTATAATGTGTTTATATATATTAAATACTACTATTTATTACAAGCATGATAATTAACAGAGTTGTTATATGTTTAACATTGATGACGTTTTGACAGTTCACAAAAGTGCATTCCTGTCATTCGTTGAGCTCTGAGGCTGGACATATATTTTTTGCCAACTAAAGGAAAATTTTAATAAACATAATGGTTGAAGAAAGCAATCCCCCGGAAAATGTTGACAAAAGTGAGACAGAGCAGGCTCCTGCTCAAAACGAACCTGTAAAAGTTTTTACAGTTGAGAGTATCCTTTTCAAGATTTCGAAACTATTTGGAAATTCAGTGTCCATATAACCTACAATAATTTTCGTTTACTTTCACTTTCAGTTTACTTTTAAATAAAAACATTTTTCCTTAACAACATTGAGTTAAATTTCAGTTTTGCATATGATTAAGGAGGCCCAGCAACAACATGGCTTGCGTCACGGCGACTTTCAACGTTACCGGGGATACTGTACGAGAAGAATTCGTCGTTTGCGTAAAGCACTTAAGTTTCCCCAGGGCGATAAAAGGCACTTTAAGCGACGTGACGTTACTTTGGGACAATTGACAGGAAAGCGAGCAGATGAACGTTTTATTCATATTCCATTGATAAGTGCCGAACGGGCTTGGGCTTATGCGATGCAGCTTAAGCAGGAATCAAATACCGAGCCTCGTAAACGGTTTCATTTAGTCAGTAAATTGAGAAAGGCTTGTTCTTATGCTCTGCAATTGCAGGAATTGTGCAATGTAAGTAAAATATAAGCAATTTAAATTAGGTTAAGTTCTTAAGCAAATAGCCAAACTTAAAAGGTAATCGACGGATTAAAAATGGATTATTACACATCTGAACTTCTTTGTGTTTATTTTGTATAAAACATACATACCAAAGTATAACTTTGATACATACTTTAAAATTTTAGTTGATTATAACCAGGGTAATTTTTAATTTTAGTCTGAAGCTTTCGATGCTCGTACAAAATTGGAATGTGAAGCTTATGTATCATGGATGCATGGAACTTTGCACTTTGAACTGCAACTGTGGAAAACTGCTGGAGAACATTTGAAACGTGCTCAAGTTGTCTATGAAAATTTAACAAAGGCATTGCCTGAAGATGAACAGGAGTTGTACCGTGCCAAGGTGAACGAATTTACACCTAATTTGCGCTACTGTGCTTACTACATAAGTGGTGGCCATGCCGCTGGCGGTAATATGGATGATTTATTAGAGTTCCGTGCACAAGGTTTGCTTGAAAATCTTGATGATCTGGTCAATAAGACTAAAACGGAAAGCAGTGAAGGTCTACAAACTATTGAATGGCGTGGACGTAAAGTAACTGTTCGCCCCGAAAAGGTTCGTCTATTTTTACTAAGCGCTCAAGAATTAGACAAGGGTCTTGAGAAGACTTCAAAGGTGGAGTCGAAGATAGAATTAATCGAACGTACTTTAATGGACTGCAAAGATGCCATACAAGCTGTGAAGGAGGAAATTAAGCAGGATCCCAAATTGCGTTCTTTAACTACAGGCCAAACTGTGTCAGGAGTTCAGTACCTTTTGGCGTATCTGTCATACATTCGCCACAGTCGTACTTTACAGCGTAATTTGTGTTTGGTCGATCAAGCTAAGGCAAACTTTGATGATCCAAATCAAAAAACTGAAGTCAATTATGTCGAAGGAAAACGTGTGCGTCCTCAGGACTTAACTCGTTTGTATGAGATCATATTGCAAAATGTAACTGAAATGCAGCAAATTAACGGCATGGAAGACGATTCGGTTTACCAAGCCGAGGTAGAAAACTTATCTTTGACATTTAAGGCATTCCGCTGTTACTATATTGCACTAACACTTATCGATATGAAGAAATGGAAGGAAGCTGTGGCCCTGTATGAACGTTCCTCAAATTATGCGAATGAAGCCCTAAAGAACAAACCAAGCGCTGAATTCAATATGGCAAACGAGCTAAAGAAACTAATTTCAATTATAGATAGCTGCAAGTTTTCAGCTCATGCCTACAGTGTTCTCGAAGATGACAATTCGGATGATCCTATTTTTACATCAAAATCACAAAAATCATCTAAACCTCTGTTTGAACGTCTATCCCAATACAAAGAGGATCAATCACTGCACACAAAGAACCCTAACGTATTTAAGATGACACCTGAAATGGAGGCAATTCCCTGTAAACCACTATTCTTTGATTTAGCACTTAATTATGTCGAGTTTCCATCATTGGAAGATAAACTACAATCGCCTGGAAAGAAAGGTATATCTGGATTCGTTAAAGGATTCCTTGGCTGGGGTGGAAACAAGTAAAATTCGTAATTTCTTAATGTTTTATTACTATTTTATAATTTGTTAATACTAAAACCATTATTATTCCAAAAGATTATTCGCTGTATTCAAATAAAATATTTTAGAACACTTTTTTTCATTCTGAATACTGCTAGAAATTGACATAGAAATGTGCTTGGTGAAAAATAAATTTTACAACATATTCAAAATCAGAAGAACTATGTATGATTTTGTTGTATTAAATTATTTTATCAGTAAGAGATATTTTATAATTTTTTTATTAAACTTAAATCAAATTTATCAATATCTTGTACTATGTATTTCCATATTTCTAATACACGGACACTCTGTTGCCTTAAACGAATTTACAGGGAAAAAATCAAATTATTTTGTCATTTTATAAAAGATGTTGCAACTACTTTTTCTATTTTATCAATGCACGTATTTTGCAAATGTATGAAATTATTTTGATTACTTTTTATAGTGAATACTAAGGGTAAGTTTTTCTGATAAATATAATCTTCATTCCAGGTTTAACTGGTTTAAAATATGTTTCGTGTTTTTCAGTGATCAGTAAAGTTACTTATTATCTTAATTTAACTGAGTGTTATTGGTCAATTAAACTTAAGTTATAAGTGAGAAAACACAATTAACAAAAACAATAAAACAATGATTTCGGAAGAACAAAAACTTAATATTTTAAGTAAATTGCAATGTTCTGATTTGTTTTGTTTTATTTATTATTGTTTTAAATGTTTATTTAATTTTTTTTCCAAAAAAAAATTTTTTTGGGTTTTAATTAGGATGGCGGTGCATCAAGCACTCATATTGTCAGGTTATCACAAGTTTGTCCAGAGAAAACCCCACCAACCGACCTATACCTTCATATAGGAAGTTGGAGCATCCGGACTTGATTTCATCAAAAGTATTAATGGTCTCCACCAGAAAAAAGTTCCAGAGTTTTAATGGTCTCCACCAGTTTATATTTGAGTTTAAATGGTCTCCACCAGGTTATATCGTGAGTATTCTATGGTCTCCACCAATAAAAAACATAACCTCACTCTGAGGTAAAACGAAAGCACGCGTTTAATGAAGACAACGCATAACTTAGAACAGTTATACGAAGTAGTGCATTAAATTAGTGCGGGGTGAGAAGTAATTCTGTCGAAAGCCCAGCAACAAGCACAAGCCTGACCGTCCTTAAGAAATAAAAACGATGACGCGAGAGTTGTTCCCCAACTCAGACCTGAATTACAACTGTTTCTAAAATTTGCTATTTTACAAAAGTAACAGCTGTTCATTGTTTATGTTTTTGAGTGGAAAGTTGGCAATACTAACAAAGTTAACTGAGCTTAAATCTAAAACTGAAAAACGCAATCATCGGTTAAAGTCCGCCTAAATTTGTTTAACTGGTTTAAAATATGTTTCGTGTTTTTCAGTGATCAGTAAAGTTACTTATTATCTTAATTTAACTGAGTGTTATTGGTCAATTAAACTTAAGTTATAAGTGAGAAAACACAATTAACAAAAACAATAAAACAATGATTTCGGAAGAACAAAAACTTAATATTTAAGTAAATTGCAATGTTCTGATTTGTTTTGTTTTATTTATTATTGTTTTAAATGTTTATTTAATTTTTTTTCCAAAAAAAATTTTTTTGGGTTTTAATTAGGATGGCGGTGCATCAAGCACTCATATTGTCAGGTTATCACAAGTTTGTCCAGAGAAAACCCCACCAACCGACCTATACCTTCATATAGGAAGTTGGAGCATCCGGACTTGATTTCATCAAAAGTATTAATGGTCTCCACCAGAAAAAAGTTCCAGAGTTTTAATGGTCTCCACCAGTTTATATTTGAGTTTAAATGGTCTCCACCAGGTTATCGTGAGTATTCTATGGTCTCCACCAATAAAAAACATAACCTCACTCTGAGGTAAAACGAAAGCACGCGTTTAATGAAGACAACGCATAACTTAGAACAGTTATACGAAGTAGTGCATTAAATTAGTGCGGGGTGAGAAGTAATTCTGTCGAAAGCCCAGCAACAAGCACAAGCCTGACCGTCCTTAAGAAATAAAAACGATGACGCGAGAGTTGTTCCCCAACTCAGACCTGAATTACAACTGTTTCCAAAATTTGCTATTTTACAAAAGTAACAGCTGTTCATTGTTTATGTTTTTGAGTGGAAAGTTGGCAATACTAACAAAGTTAACTGAGCTTAAATCTAAAACTGAAAAACGCAATCATCGGTTAAAGTCCGCCTAAATTTGTTCCGAGTTTAATATAACAGCAAGTAAAGGCTAGTTTAACTGAGGAGTAAGAAACCCGCTCTAAAGTTCGTAATAATTATGATTTATGAAGCTAATTTCGTGATAGGAACATTATTTCAGTAAAGTTCACAGAAATAATATTTAAATTTAAAAATTATTGAGAAATGTATCAAACAAGAAGCAGTAAATGAAATTGTTGCCTTATAAAACTGGTTATATAGCAAATTTTTCAGAAAAATTAACAATGTTCACTATTATTTACGCTAAACATTCGCGAAAAACGCCATGTGCCAAAGTTAAATATAATTGTTATTAAAATATACATACATTTTTTATTTTATTTAAGTCAGTTCAAGAAAAAAATACATTAAGCCCCATAATCTCAACCTCCTATTATCGTTAAACCGATAGATTATTTATAGTAAAATTAAAATCAATCATTATTGAGCAAAAAATTTAAATAGCCATTTTGATAGAACTCCAGTGCCAAGTCCTTTAGACGAGAATGGTATTCTGGTGTCAACTTTTGAGTACACTTGATTTCTTTTGCGCTCTTATTCATTTCGCTTATCATATCCAAATTTGGGATATTATTGGGATCAAAAGTTACTGCAGGCAGAATCCACATAGAAATTGCCAAACCATAGAGAACATGTTTATAATACTCGTCGGTAATGTTTCGCAGGGAAAATGTTGAGCGAATTGCATCTAATTCCGCGATCGAATGTACGAATTGTTTTTCCAGATTAGCCGATAATGCCAGATAATAAATTTCTAGCAAATGCTTCGTATACAATTCTCGAAGATCTCGTTTTGTACTTGTGTAAATAAAGTGAAGTATATCAAATACGGGTGAAGTATAACGCATTGCTTGTAAATCAAAGAATTTAACACTACATGGCGAGCAGTAGAGATGATTTGATTCATGGGATGTAGTATCGATTTTCGTTGCTGCTGTAGTTATATTTGCAAATGACGTAGTAAACATAATGTTATTGACCCAAAGATCACCATGACACATTACATTCATATGATCACTTGAATTCGTTATACAGTTTTGTATTTGGCTAAATAATTTGTACTGAAGTTTTTCTATCAAACGTATTGGTTCAGTCAGGCAATCATCAACATTTGAAGCTCGCAAACTGTTGAGAGATTCCTGTATTGAAGTGTCCAGTATGTTTTTGTAAAATTCTTCCGCCTCCTGGCAATAGACTATTTCATTAATTTGTTTGCATTTATCTCGAAACATTTTATTGTCTAATTGCTTTGCTGCTATTGAGGCGGCATGGAGTTTTGCCAGTTGCTAAAAATAGTAAAAAAATAATTTAAATTTAAACTTCGAAAATTTAGATATGTACTTCCCTCCATACTGACCTTCATCACCAATTCGCAACAGTTTAGTTCTAAACCTGTTAAACGATTTTGCATTCGATAACCAATTTCTTTTAGATCTTCCAAAACAATTATTTCGCCCATATCATCGTGACCAGCATAATAACATTTTGGAAATATTGTGTCAGTCATATATTGCTCCAATAGCGGAACAATATGATTGTATGCATTGATTTCATTACAAAACGCTTCATCACATCGGTAAAGTTGTCGTCTTGATAAACTTGGAATTTGTCGTTTTATAATGAGGGACAGTATGTATTCATCTGAAAATAAAGATATTTTACATATGAACATATACATATGTATATAATCTATCTACATGTACATGAAGATTAACATGTGTTTGTATGTATGTACCCTGCGGTCAGACTGGATCCATATATGTGTTTTTTGTTAACAGTACTACAGTTGAAGTCATTTTGTGTGGGGACATTATATGGAGATTAGAGTCAATTGTAGACCGATCATCATATAATTTGGTGGAGAGATTTTAACTCATATGATCTTATTATTAAGGCAGTAATGATCGTTAAAGTAATTTTCTAAGCTAGATAGATTTTTAATCGTGAGAAACGACTTTTAGCGCAACACTCGTATTTTTAAGCCAGTAATAGGCGTTGAAGTCATTATATGAGGTAGATATAAAATCTGGCTCATAACAAACATATTTATGTCGAAATGCTTACTCGCATTCTGAAAACAGTTATGACCGTTTAAAACTGTTTCCAGGGGGCCATTTGTATGAGGGATATGCGAAAGCGATAGGGTCCGTTCGGACCCTATCGTTATTTCAACAGACAGACGTACGGACGGACAGGTATGACTAGATCGTATTTAAATTTAATTATGATCCAGAATATACATACTTTTGTGGCTCTATGATCAATATTTACAGGTATGACTAGATCAATAACGGAATGACAAGTCTGATTTTAATCAAGTTTCCTGGAAATATTACTTTGTACAAATATTTTAAAATAGGATTGAAATAATAACACAAGATTCAAGATCGAATATGTTAATTCTAAAGAATTTGGACGTGTTGATGTTTTATTCAGACTAAAACCTGATAAAGAGATAGTAATTGCTTGTTCTATCTTAGAAGAAATTTGTTCAGCAACTCTTTAGAATCGTGTCATATAACAAATAAACCTTTAACACATATACATACATATATATGTATATTGTCAGTGCTTTTAATGGTTTTTACTATTTTGTAACTGATGCGTATTCGAAATGACATAATATTTTCGAAATTATCCATTTTGCATCAACAACTACATGTGGACCGTTGTCTCATAATGATACTCAATTTGTAAGATCAGCAGATTAAGGTATTACCCTTTTAAGAACAGACTAGATTTATACTGGCAGAGACTAGATTTTTATACCAGACGTTATCCGGGGGTTTTAGTGGCTTTATAACATTATGCATACTTAAATATTTATTCATTCAAAATTCTTAAGGTCTCCTTATGAAGAAATCCTTATAACTTTTTTGTGAACAATATTTAATGGAACTCCCTTTTACCCGTTTTTGCCCCCTTTTGATGGGCTTCTAAAATATACATATTGTCCCCTCTTGGTTTAACTTTCGTAACCGTAACCCTTCTTTGTGCTCCTAGTCAAAGTTTTGAAAAACGATATAGCCTACAAGAATAGATCTACCAATGTTCCAAATTTTAAGAAAATCGGTTCAGCCGTTTAGGCGTGATTGACGAACAAACAAACGAACATATGTACCTAAAACTTTTAATAAATATTCTTTGTCACCAATATTGTAAAATTAAAATCACTTTTGACTTTATGCACAAAAAATGTGCGAAACTTATTAAATGTTATGTTTAACAGAATCATAGTGCTAAAGTTAAAAGTTTCAACACTTTTTATTTTTACCCAAGAAAATTTTGAAAATTAATGAGATAAATGGTAATAAAACCTGTTTCGCCACATAATCATTGACTTTTGGACGCACCACAGACCACGGCGAAGTGGAGGAAAGTACGTACAAAGAGGTAGTTTTTCTTGAGTTTATAATTTTGATCAATCACACATAGTGTCAGGTTATCACACGTTTGATCGGAGAAACCCCAAGCGACTTATACCTTCAGTATATAACTAAGTTATATCAAAAGTATTATTTTTGTCTTAACCAGTATAAAGTTTATGAGTTTTAATGGTCTCTACCAGTATAAATTGAGCTTAAAAGGTGCCCACCAGGTTACATCTTGAGTATTAAATGGTCTCCACCAATTTCACACATAACCTCAATCTGAATTAAATCGAAAGCACGCGTATAATGCAAACAATGCAAAACTTGGAAACGTCGAAAACTTGGCTACGTAAGTTCTGGAGGAAGTAAAAGTTATTGGTGGAAAATGTACTTGTTCAAGATTATAGTATGCTATGCTATTAATAAATAATATCGGAAAATTAGCAATATCGGTGCACGATTTAACCTTGCTACCATACAAGTCGGAAAATATATTGTAAAGTAGCCAATCATAAAATGGCTTTCTTTAACTTTCATAACTGACTAAAAAATAAACTTTTATCTTAAATTAGGGCACAATCTAATTCTTAACCATTTAATTATATCCAGCCTATATTAGCAGAATTCGATCCACAATATACAATAGTTATAATAAAATTTGTTTCAATCAGCTTTATTTTAAAACTCATTTTATTATTTATAGGGTGGTCACAAACTCTGAAAGTGAAAAAATAGTACAGACAAAACTTAAAACATGTGCAAATTAATGTTTTATGAATGAAAATAAAATGTGCGCATAAATGGCTTTTAAAACAATATTTAATAGTAGTAGTTAGCATTTTGAAGCAATGTAGGTAATCATCCTAGAAAAAACTTATATTGAATAGTAATGAATTAAAATGCTAATAAAACCTCTTTTCTCTAGTTTTTCATTAGGATTTAAACTCATATTAGCGCGGTGATTTCATTGCGGGCAAGTACTTCTACACTAGCTTACAAAAAGGGAGTTAAAGAAGTACATTTCACTTACTAAGAAGTTGTTTGGTAAGTTTGGTTTTGTTTTGTTTTGATTTTAATAATAAAAAAGAAGTAAGTGAAATGTACATACGAACCACGGACTTCGGTTTGTTACTTAAATGTTCTACTCACTGCACCACTGCTTAGTTATTTTATTGCGCTTCAAATAATGGTTTTCAAACACAAATTTTATGTTGTGTTTTGTAAAACACAATTCTTAACATGCAATTAAATAAAATGTGCAAAGAAAATGACAAAGTCGAAAATAAATCATATTAAAATAAAGTCATTACTCGAGTACTTAAAAGTAATGCAGACGGTAAGTAGTAGTCATTAAATAATAATAGGTTATGGAAGTACAACCTATTGCCGAGTTTTTGATGGGATAATTCAAAAAAACTCGCAAAAATTTATATTTTTTCTTTTTAATAGAAAAAGCTTTTAAATGTGGATGTTTTAACTACTGATTGTGTAAAAGCTTTTATAAATATCTTCTTGTGTTTCTTACATAATCTATATACACATGTACATACATATGTATGTATGTATAAAAGAGTCGCATTACTGACTGACTGATTTATCATCGCATATCTCAAAAGGCTAAAATTAGTCAATAGCATACAAATTTTATATTCAATTTTTTCGATCAACTTTTTTCGATTCCATATTAATCGAAGTCGATTATAATCATTACTACTTATGATTCTGAAATTTTGACAGTAGATGTCTTTCTGGTTAAGTAGATCCACTGAGAAGTTATTTTTGGATTATTTGGAGGAAAAAGGTTTCATTAATTGTATTGATGTCATGATATTTTATCTCTTTCACACACAAAATCAAAGAATTTAAAATAAATCGCCAAAAAAGGAAAAGGATTATGTGATCTAGGTCATATTATATCAAGTGACCCAACTTTCATTTTGAAAAAATATTAAAAACAAATTTAATTCTTATGTTAAAAAAATATTGTTTTGATAGATATCTTACTTGCATTCCATTAGACTAAACCCTTAAAGTAAAATATGCAAACATTAAAGAAATAGCTAACTGAACTCCTTTGGACAATATTTGCTAGGACCAATAGGTGAAAAGTAACTCGTATTTGAATAAAACCCTGTATGACCAAAATGTGCAACTTTGACCCTAATATCAAATATTACCAACCTTGGTGCAAATTTCTGAATAATGGAATAATATTATTCCAATTATTATGCATTATTCATTGATAGTGTTTTTTATAATTTTTATACTTTGGTGTTAAATTGTCCCAAATTAACTTAAGAGATCTTCTAAACGTTTTAATTTTTTTTAAGCCAACATTTAAAAAATCGAACTTTTTTAGAACGTAACCCAAAAACTTGATATTATTTTTTTTGTTTTTTTTTTATCTTACCTATTTTCTGTGCAAATTATGATTCCTTTCCTGCTGTCAAGCCATATGGCAGAAATTTAAAAAAAGAAAAAAATCAATTTCCCCTTGTAAATATATCCGAAAACTTCAGAGCCTATGCTTCATCTGTTAACTAATTTTATACATTACATAGTTTTCCAACAAAGAACAAAAAAATTCGCAGCTTCATTTTTTTCTGAGCACTCTAATGTATTCTTTTAATATTTTACACAATTAGGATTTTTGAATCAAAAAACAAGTATGAATGTATAACGGACATTGCCGACTATATGATACCCTACACCAGTCAGTATGTTTAAAAAGTGGATAATTTTAAAAAATAAAGCATTTAATTTGTTCTTTAACCGTATTGTGTAATATTTTTACGTATTATTGACAAAGAAAAGAGATTTTCTACAAGAAGGCTCATAGGGCAGTAAGGGTAAATATTGGCCTATCCTTATAAATTTTGGTAGAGGAATTCACGTCTACCTTAAAGTTATTAATGTAGATTTTAATCGCTAGGGTCAAATGAGGCCCGATCATTATAAAAATTAGTAGTGTCATTTGTCGTTCTATAAAATTAAGTTTTGCAGATTTTTGTTAACATAATAGACTTTTAACGTAATTATATGCCTAAAGGCCCGATTCTGGGGTACGGTTGTATGGGGGCTAGGCGAAAGAATAAACCGATTTGAACCATTTTCAATAACGTTCGTCCTTGAATCAAGAAAAGAGTTTGTGCCAATTTCATCAAATTATCTTGAAAATTGCGGCCTATAGCGTACGCACAAGGTTTACATGGACACACAGACTCAGAAAGTGATTCTGAGCCGATTGGTATACTTTAAGGTGGGTCTAGAATAAAAATAAATTTTTGTTACCTTTAACCTTTTCTTTAATATTCCGCTTATCGCAATATTTATAGTGACTTTTAATTCCTTCGTTAATAATTTTAGGAGGAGCTATGAATTAATTTTCATTTATTTAATTAATAATTATAATAATTGTTTTAATAAGTTGTATTTTGTTTAACTACACTAAATGCAAATAACAAGGTCATTTTGTATGCAATGTTTATGCACATAGTGTGTGTAAATATTAGGGTGGATAAACAGTATTTTACAAATAAACTTCTTTTATAAATCCCATACCTCATGAATAATACTAATAAATTAGTTTGTTTTAATAAAGTTGAGCGTTCGAATTTATTTAAAACAAGTAGGAAAGTATAGTCGGGCATGGCCGCCATATAATACCCTACACCATGAGTATTTTTTTATAAAAAACTTTTATGTTGAATATATATTACCATAATTCAAAATATTTAAGCAATTTATTGATAAAAAAAAACTAAAATTTCAAAATGAGGCTTTATATAGGTCAAATATGAGCCGATCCTCGGTAAATTTGGGAAAAGGATAGATTTTTAAATAACAGTTAGTTTTGTTGAGTTTCATTGCTATACAAATCTGGAGGTACGGCTGTATGAGGGCTATGTGAAATAATGCCAAAAAAATTTCATCAAATTATCTTGAAAATTGCGGCGTGTACCTTGCGCACAAAGTTTACATGGACAGCCAGACGGACATGTCTTAATCGACTCAAAAAATGATTCTGAATCGATTAATATACTTTAAGGTGGGTATTGGACCAATAATTTTGTATGTTACAAACATTAGCACAAATGTATAATACCCTCCCCGCTATAGTGGTGTAGGGTATAATTAATGATGTTTATATTGCAAAACTGAATTGTACCAAACAAACACAAATCAATAATAAAAATTACGACATACTACGATACAACCTTACAACACCGATTGTGAATTGGACAAATAAATAAAAATCAACCACATTGAACTTAAGTTTTTTATTAATTTAAGATTTTTTAAAACTTCGGATATACCTTTATCGTTTTGGTCGTCACAATCGGAATATCCTTGTATTTGCAAACGTTTTACAACACTCATGTAATTATCACCGGAACTGCTTCCTGCTGAACATTTTACGCGATTTATTTTAAACGATACAATATTTTTAACACTAAACAGTTTCCGAAGATTTTCAAAATTTTCTTCATATTCATTTTCACATGCCATTGTTTCGATTCAATAGTATATTCTTGGTATTTTTGAATAAATAAGCATATCTGATTAATTTGATTTTATCGTTATAATCTTTATCACTTGTTATTGTGCAATAGTTATTTGATTAATAGTTTTTTGATCAAAGAAATTCAAATATATTACATGTTTATTTAATTTGTTTTAAAAATCTACAATAATCGTTACATTGTTTGTTTAATATGTATAATACATACTAGCATAAATATTTTTATTAAATACATTAGGGTGGTATGTTTTTACAATATTAATGAGTAAATTATGAATATTTCAGATTGAGTTACACTAATTTTTGTAATTCAGAACTTAACCAAATTTTCATGACTGTTTCATTTTTCTTCATATAAATTATTTTCCACTTAACCAACTGCCACACTTATTTTCATAGTATATATGTATGTATATGTAGTACATTTAAGCAAATTAAAATTTGCATTCACATATACAAATTTGATATTTGTTTAAATATTATGAACATTACAATCGATATCGATTATAATACAGGTTTAGCTATTTAAATATATATATTTTTTATTTGAACTTAATCTAAATCAACTAAAACTTGTGTAAAAACATATGAATTTTAACAAATATTTCTTGTTTGTATATATTTATGTTGAATAATAGTATATGTATGAATTTTAACTAAAATCTCTGAACACATTTAGCTTTTTGAAAAGCCAATAGACAACTAAATGCCGACAATTGCAACGGCATGCAACTGAATTACATACATCCACATCCAAAGAAAATATTCGAAAACGAAACTAAACTATTACACAATTCATATAGAGCAATTATAGTCGACATAAATGTTTGCTAAATGTGCTTAATTCATTTAATAGAATAATTTAAATACATATCATCCCTGTTTTGAATTTTAGTACTATGTGATTTTTTTCGAAAAAATGTTTATTATTGCAATTTATAGCTCTGCTGGTTATATTTATGTGTACAAAAGCATTTTTCGATATCTTAATTGTTTTATGATTTAGTAAATGCACCAATGATTGATTTCCATATACATATTAAATGCTCCAACGAAAGGGCGTATGTGTTTCAAATTGTATTGATTTAAATCATAAAACAGCGATAATATTCTTTTATTTACACTAGTTAATATAATATCGTAAAAAATTGATAATTTCCCGCCTTTTGGCGTACTCATCAACTTACGTTACTGTAAAAGGAATATACGTGTCGGCTAAGTCTATAGTAGTACAATAGCAGCTTAAAATTACATAAGTGTGTAAACATTTGAGTGTATGTGAAAGAACTTTTGCATTTAACAGAGTGACTTTGATTCTGTATATACGTCAACATTGCTGCACTTGAAATTTTGAACTTATCCTTGAAAGTAAACAGTCATAGTTGCACAAATATACATCCATACATATGCATGTACATACATGCATTACTACATATATAGAAATATAAAAAAACACACACATTTTTTTGCAGTAAAAAAACAGACTTTGCTGCACTTGGCTTACTTTGAAATTCGTATAAAAACATATTTAAAAGTATTTTAAATGCGTACGATCAATAAATACACAGACATGATGTTTGCATGTCTAATAAAGTGTTTAAATACGTATGGGGGAAACAAAATGCGGGGGAACATAAATGTGAATGTGTTTCTAAATAACGGCAAGTGCAATTGTGAAAAAAATTTGAATTAAATGCAAATGAACCTCAAGTAACCGTTAGAAATTCGTATTAAATCTCACTTTTTTAAATATTAACGTTAAATGTATGTTTTAATTTCAGCCAATGGCATTTATAAGTACAGTTGAATATATGTTTAAACATATATACATATCAACATGGATACTGAGATTTTAATTAAATAATTTTAAAATGTATGACAATGAATTTGTTTATTTGTTTTTTTTTTTTTTTTTGCTAAACATAAAAATCTTTATGTAGTCAATTTATAACGTATTTTGTTTATTTTTGCAACGATTAAAGTTCACGTGAAAATGAATTTTTGTTGCCTTACACATTTTCTAAAATATCGGTAATTTTCGTCGTAAATAATTGTTTAAAAGAGTAAATTTTAAATTCTTAATTAACTCATCGTGTTAAATATAAATAACCTTATACATATTAGGGTATTCAATTATTCGGGGCTTTTCATATTCTGCTTATTCGACATATAATTATTTGAGGTTTTGTGTTAGCCGGTTAATAATCTGATAAATTAAAACTATAAGGGTAAATCGAACAAAAGAAAAATTGATGCTTCTTACCAAAAAATTAAAAAGAACGGGAAATCTATTTTTATTCAAACATATTGAACCAGCTTTTACAAAATTTAAAAATATTGTTAATTAATTATTTATATAATTAATAAGCAAAACTTTTTTGTGACCCCTTTTACTCTTACAGTATACATCCGATTTTGGCCAAAGGAATATCATTTTAAAGGCAGATGTGCACAATTTACATATTAATAAGATCGGTTCAGAATTTTATTGAGTATATGGAACGTGAAAACAGTTTTTCATTACACGTAATACAAAAAGATAGAGAATTGTACCAAATATATTGAAATTAATTAAAAATAATCAAAATTAATCCTTGAAAAAAATCAAATTAATTACTTGATTAATTCTGATTATTTTTGATTATTTTCATTAATTTTAATTAATCCTGATTATATTTAGATTTATTAATAATCAGAAATTCTATACCAAAAAATTAAATAATCACTACGATTATTTTTGAAAAATAATTTAATTTATTATTAATCGTAATCGAAATTTTACAGCTATGATTTAAATCAACAAACCTTCATATGAAATCCAAAAGGCCCTAAGTTACGAAAAAGTCAAAATCGACTTTTTGATTGATCATGATCCACCGTATCAAAATACATGTTCCTGCTAAATTTGACACTTCTACAATTAAAATCAACGTCCCTATCAACGATATTCATAAAAAAATCATAAAATTTTGAATTTTGAATTTTGAAATTGTAAAATGTTGTAAGTTGGTATTAAATAAAACAAAAATGACACTTTTAGCGAATCCTTGCGATTTAGAGATTACTTTAACAGCTTTAGAATTTTTTCAAAGAAAAATTTCCTATTATAGAATATCTTTACTAAAACAAAGAAATCTTATGCCTTCCATGTTTCGTCCTATTTGACCAACAAAAAAAGATTGGAATTAAGTTAAAAATTCTTACTATCTTTAATGTAACTTATGCCCTTTAGTTTTTCAGAAAAAATCTAATTCTCAAGGGAAGAAGTCTCCGTAAGTAAAACAAAAAACGCAAATTTTTCTTCAAATACATACAAATTCCTTAATAAAAAAATAAGCTTAACTTGAGAAAATGTTGAACATTTTTGGTTTATTTATCATTTTAGAAGGATTTTTGCTTCTCCTGAAAAATTTGTTCAATGTAATTGAGGGCTTTTTCGATTTCATATGACGAAATATTGATGTTACGACAAATAATATGAAAAAAACATTGAATAACAATATACATTAACACTAATGTATAAATATGTTAAATGTTACAGCTTCCGTTTTTCCAAGTTGTAGAGCCATAATCCCAATATACATGTACAGTGTGTGACAAAAATGTGTAAATTATTAACTAAAAACCATATTCCAAAAATTTTTATGTTGTTTTTTAAATATGTTTTTAGTGAAGATTTATATTTTATTTATTTTAGTTTATAGATATATCATTAAATTAAAATAAATAAAACATCCACTTAATTATAGTTTCAACTATGTAATGCATACTCTTAAATAGTTTGCAACATGCTTCATGCGTGATGAGCATCTATACTTCATGGCAGTTTTCTCAGAGGTCTGTTGTGTTTTTACATGTTTGATCGTAATTGTAATCCCTATTTTAACATAACTTCTCTTTATGGAAAATATTGTGTTTTAGCCTAATATTTGGGGTCATTATTCAGTTGCATCATAGTATTTTCCAGTGTTTACTTTTACCAAACATAAACCTCTCGACCAAATTTTCTGACAATCGGTCCATAATTGACCCTACCTACCATATAAGGACCCCTTCTGATAATTATTTTAATGCTCATTACTTTCCTTAAAATATCTGTATGGCAATGGAATTGGACATAAACAAGTTTTATAGGAACCTAAATTTCACTATAACATTTTATGAGAATTAGTCCATAATTAACCCTACCTCCGATATTAGGATCCTTTCAAAAAATTACTTTAACACTCATTACTGATTTTAAAATATCTGTCTAGCAATGGAATTCGACACAAACATGTTTTATATGAACATAAATATGTATATCAAAGTTTATGACAATTGGTCCATAATTAATACTATCCCCTATAAAAGGATCCTTAAGAAAAAGAATTTAAGTGAGTGATAAATATCAGCATAAACACAAATATTAACATAAACAGGTTTTATTGGCGGTAAAATACTTCTGTTAATTTTATTTATTTCAGTCCATAAATGACCCTTCCCTCTTCGATTTGATTTTGATATGTCATCCCGTTCTGTATTTGTATGAAGTTGATATATGTATAAGGAAAAGTTGAGCATTTGTAATGGACGAAGTCATTAAAAATGCTCTAGTTAGAGTTGCAGGAAGTTGCAGATGAAATTTATAATACTTATTCCTGATATATAACAGTAGTAAATCCAATGTTCACCCAACCTCTTATAGCCCCATTTCCTTTTCGACGGTATTTCAATATTTGGTTTTGTATAGCATTATTTACTTTTTTAAGTAGGCCACAATCACTTAATTTATCGAAAAAAATAAACCGCAGAAAATCGCAATAACCATATGGAATGATCACATACTAAGACTACTTTAAAACACGTGATAATTTACAAAAAAAAAACTTTAAGGAAAAATCATAGCCTTCATTTATGTAAAGGTGTCTAAAATCTAATTTAAAAACCTTATAATAGTAGGCTTCGTTTCAAAAAATAAAATGTTTCCCGTTTTTGTGATATCACAACTTTTTAGAAGGTTTTTGTATCAGTGAATACTATGCTGTAATAATTTTTTCAAAATTGCAACTCCTTCTTCTGCATATCTGAGGCGGAAAATCATGCTCTAATAATTGATTTTATAGGAAAAATCAATGCACTTTTTTCAAAAAATATTTCAAAAAAATGTGTCTTTGTGCATAATCAAAGTATGCTTTTTGCTGAAACAAATGGTGCAAAACAAAAATTTTATCATTAACCCTTTAGATGTGATGAGACTTTAAATTTTCAGATTTTAAACTTTACAACGCTATATTTCGAAAACCACGAAAGTTATAAGGCCCAAAATTTGTCATTATACATGTTATATATGGAACATTTATTGGATGGAGTTTTATTAAATTCAGAGATGATGATGAAAAACACCATTGTCTGATGGGAAATTATTAAACCACAAGCCAACATTATAACCATCATAACTCCTAAAGGGATTACAATAAATTAAAAATTTTAACACTATTTTTTAAGGGCACTGAATATTATATTTACGAATGATAAATTTGATTTTTTTTTTAATTGCATTTTTTTCTTTTGATCTTATGCATTTATTGTGCATCTAAATTCTGTCAAAATAAGTTTATATATCTTAAATTTTCCTGTAGAATAGTATACTAAAGTCAGATTTGAAATATGTACAGCAGTTTTCTGTCTATAGAAAAATGTCGCCCAAAATCGGTATTTTGGCCGCAGATATGCAGATGAAGGAGTTGAAATTTAAAAGAAAATAATTACGCCAATATTAGCGCTGTTCCAAAAGCTGCCATAAAAAGTATGATATCACAATTTTAAAAATATTGCGTGAAGCCTAATAAACAGCCACAAGATAAAGCAATAATCAAAATATCATTATGATCAGTATGATTTGAAGTGTTAGCTATAATCTACCATCAAACATTTTTCAGAATTAAATAATTGAAAGAAATCATTTTTGGCCGGAATTTACCACTCTAGACAACAACAGCAATCGTGGTGAAGAAATTTATTTATTTTTTTATTTGAAAATAAATTTTGTACGAATCCACCATACGATTTTGCATTTCCTAATCAATCTAAACCAGTTTTATTCAAATGACTTTCCAGTTGTATAATTTTAAAAGTAAATAGTCAATTTTTATATATTGTAATGGAAGTGTAATATATTTATTATTTATTTTAACCTACATCGTATTTAAATCTGATGATAATCTTAAAAAGTTTATTAAAAATATAAAAACATGCATAAATCTTTTTGTAGGGGTCATTCCACTTTAATTACTTAAATATGGTTATTGTGCGTTAAAACTTCAAGGTATTGCCGGCACCCAGTTTCAAGTTTATGAATTTAAACACGGATTTAAAATAAAATAAAAAACAAACATTAGAGAAGTAATAAAATTACTTTCAGTTTCTAATTAATTCTTATTTACTTTAAACAATGTGATATTCTAGATAACGTTGGAAGTACATACCTATGTACATATAAGTAATTATGTTTTGGTTTTAATAAAGGTGTTAATAATATTTTTGTGTTTAGATCTGTTTATACATTTGCGTATATTTCTGCAACCTGAATTACCTTTTCTATAGTTTTGTTATTGTGTATTGCTTAATTATTTTTGGTTATAATTAATTTATGTTTAAAACACTTTTTTATACGCTATCAATTAATGAAAATAATTGCTTTTGTTTTCATGTGTATGTAATAATATTATTGTTATTAATTTTTTTGTAGATTTTGTTAGTTTTGTACAAATTTTGACCTTTAATAGAACGCATTGATTACAATGCTATTTGAGAAAACCTGTGTTAAGGAGACAGGTTTGACCTCGATACTTTGTTCTAGTTGATTTTTTAACAAAATTTTATGATTCTATTTCACCACATTAAAAAATTAAATATTTTTACAATAAACAATTTAAAAATAATTGGTATAAATATTTATCGCGATGATTGTATATGTTATGAAATTCAAATGTTTATAACTATAATCATATAGTAGTACATATAGGCGAAACCATATACATAGTAGTACATATAGGCGTAACAGAAGGGATTTTCAAACAAAAATTTTTATTCTCTTCACACAGACGAGCTCTGAGAGAATAAATCAAACTTTTGAGAACTAAACGCACTCACTAAACTTCAAATTGCGAGGATATTACCACTTATTCGTTTTTCTTATCACTTAAACTTAATGTTTATTATTTTTTCAACACTTTTTATTTATTTAAAACCCCGAAAATAATTTATATTTTACAAACGAAAAAAATATTTTTTATTCTTTGACATTTTATTTTAATTAAAACTAAAAAATGAAAAGTTGTACATTTTAGTGCAGAAAAAAATAACAAAAAACGTGTTTATAATATGTTTTGAGATAAAATATATTTTCAAAAAAAAAAAATAAATAACTAATATTTTTATTAATTGCCATATAAAATTCCATTAAGAACACACAAAGAATAACGTCCAAAAATACATTTTTTATTTAGTACCTTTTGAACAACTGTGTTTATTTTTGTGCTTCTAATAATACATTCTCACCAGTTAGATCTTTGACTTAGGGGACTTAGGTCCTTGACAATTAGTATCGCCTATATACTACTATATGACAATTATTATTTATTTTCTAACTTATTTATCGAGCACACAACACAACTCCCAGCCAGTAATACAATAGTTAGAAACATAATCGAGGCAAGAGGGTCCTAGACCTATCCATTGTCAGACAAGAGCAGTGTGATATTTGACCACTTGAGTTCCGTCTCATTCAAAGATCAGTCATGAATATCCCTTTTGCGCAAGGGTTAACTCTAGGGATGACCCTTTAGCTGTGCATTCATCAGATATTTCATTTTCCTGGATGACCGTATGTCCTAAAATTACTAGTACCATTAGTTCTAGACTTATACTAGTACACATGAACCCATTGGATTATTTATAACCAGTTTGATACTAGTTCTAATATTCATAAAAAGTCGCCACAATTGGTTGCTTTGCTCTTTTGCAATCCTCCTGCACAATTCGAAGTGAAAATTACTGCACATCCTGGTTTTTTATACGGTTTTATTTCTAAATATACCAAATAAATAATATAAAAAATTTTATTAAAATTTACCTAACAATTCAATATGAAAGTTTAAGAAATTCTGGTTCTATCCATATCACCAACGTTGATATCATTGATTTTATTGTGTCCAAAAATTCCATCCAGGTACATATCTCCATTTCGTTATAAAAACTTATTGCAGTTTTTAAATTTAACAGACGTTCTTACAAAGGGATTTGTTTGCAGCTGGACCTAAATTTGCATGCACTATTTATTCTCTCATTTGGAAGGGTTATTTTTGAAAATATCGTTTTTCAAAGTTATATTTTAATAATTTAAAAAATTTATTTTTCCCAACACATGTCAAACAAAAATCAGTCTACAAGTGACGCTATTCAACTACTCCTACTACTAGTATTTTTCCTTATAAACTCTAACCCAATTTATACCAGTGTCTCTAGTTCTAGTAATAGTACTAGTGGAATTAAGACAATTATCGCTTCATTTTCTGCAGGATAAATATTAAATTTTTGTATTTAATACTTGTTAAAATTAGTAATATTAAATCCATTTTAACATCTAGCTTAATAATAGAAGACAATACCATTTTAGTTGAAAGTTTAAACGATTTTGAAATTGGGTATTTTTACGCATTAGAATCATCGAATGTTCATTGGTTATAAGCACTCATTTTAATGACGTGATATATTTCCAAATACGAACCCATTCTCCACAATGACACGCTAATGTTAAAACCATCATGTTTCACCTAAATATGAACCAGTTCATTATCAGTTGAACCCATGCATTTACTACTTTTTTGTACGTCTTTTTTTGCTAGGTCCCGGATTCTTCTGGTGGCTGTATCGAAGGCCTATATATCTGCTTGAATGACCGTGCTGGTACCTGATAGGCGAAGAAACAGAAGATTTTCGATCCCGTGCTCCTTTCTGTTTTAGAATCATCAGTGAAGATTGAGATCATTTCATCTTTTACCACAGTGTTTATGGCCCAATCATCTGTTGCCGGTACTATGGTTTTGAATGACCTATTGAAATTCAGTGTTGATAGTGAGTAGTCCCTTTGTTGTTTGAAATTCTACATCTGACATGCTTAAGGATTTTGAAGTTTCTATTACACAGAAAAAAATATGTACAATTTTTTCTTAACAATCGTTTGCTTATATTTAATTTCGACTTTTATAAATATTTTTGTTTGGGTTTATAATAAGTTTGTTTAATTTTCACACAGAAGGAAAATATTTTCTAACAAACACTTTATTGAAATAAAATAAATTTGCAGTAAAATATTTTACTGATTCAATATTTTTGTCAGCATATGGAATACAACAATAAAACAAGTTTAAAATGTATTAAAATGAATTGATATAATTCTTATTTGGTTTTTAACATTTAATGTATAAGTGTTTGAGTTTTTACAGTACAAAATAGTAGTTTCTAGAATGTGAAATAAAATTGTTGTAAGTATTACTTATAAATTTTTTTACAATTTTTATTTTTAAAGAATTTGTAAAATTTTTGTTAAAATTCAATATATATTTTTAACAAAATGTTTATAGATTCAATAAGAAATTATGATTGTTATTATTTCTAAAATACAATAAATTATTTATCTTTCTAAAAAATTTGCTTAAATTTCAGTACAAATAACTTGCGTTATTGTGTTAGTAAAATAATTGTCTGGAAATGTTGCGAATATTTATTAATGTTTTTTGTAAATAGTATATTATTTTAATAAGAAAAATTCTGAAATTTTTTCAATAAAGAGTTTACGAATTCGAGTACTTGATTTTACGAATTTCGTGATAGGTCCTATTTTAGTAAAAAAAAATACTTGGCTTTATGAATTTTTTGTTTGATTTTGAATTTCATTTTTTTCTGTGTATATTAACTATAAGCCGGAGTATAGACTAGTAAATAGTCCAGACTATAGACAAATTTATAGTCCAGATAGAAAACTACCCAGAAAGAAAAGAACCAAGAAAAGTACTGAAAAAGACCTTAAGAGTTATGTTTTTAACACAGGCTTGTCATAGAGGGATGTCCTTTTTATTATAAAATTACGCGCATTTATCAATTAACTCCAAAATAAAATTGGTTTAATTCAAACAATTTTAGTACAAAAATATAGCTTTAATTAAAAAAGTGGACTTGTTTCGCTTCTTTGGACGTCAATAGACATCACTTCCACTAGAGATAAAAAAAATTATTTAGTGTTACTTTTGAAGTGGTGATAAATGTTATTCATTTGGAAGTACTTCATTTTATTTTTGCTGGATAGTGCATAGTCCAAACTATAGTAGAGTCAATACTATAAACAAATGAATAGCTTAGATTAAAGACTAGTGTCCAGACTAAATACATGTTTAAAGTCCAGAGTATAGAGAATAATATAGCCCAAAATATAGAGTAGTGTATTGTCTATACTATAGGCTAGTGTATGATTCAGAATATAGACTATTGTATAGTTCAGAGTATATACTAGTGTATAGTCTAGGATATAGACTAATGTATTGTCCAAACTATAGACTAGTGTACAGGCAAAACTAGTGAATAGTTTAACCTCAACATGTAGGCTCTAGACTAGAATATTGGAAAAAGATATACACGTACAAACTATATGTGCTACTATATGGGCACTACCTTCTTTATTTTTATCATGACTTTTCGTAATTGTTGATGTTTTTTATTGACTCAACACTTTTTTGATAATGCAGATAAACTACAGAATCAGGGACTGTAAATAACAGTTATTCCGAAATTTTTAACCCAAAAAATCTCTATATTGGAGTCAACGTAAACCTATACCTATATATACCAATATAATCGTATTGAAGTGCTTTTTCACAGTTACTTGTTAACGGAAATAATAAAATTTTGACTGAAACATTTAAAAAATAAGTTTTATTTTTCCTTCATAAAATAACAATTAATTGAGAATTTTTTTTTCCATCTGAAAATAACACTCATTTGGGGAGTTTTGTTTTCCCAGTCAAAAAATTAATGAATGTTTTTATATATTTTTTCAGTCTCTTATTTTATTGAGTATATCTGACCAAGTCCATTAAATAGTTGATTCGTACTGACGTTGAAAACATCTGAATCAAAAACGGCAAATGGTAAGTTTTCTGTTATGAATGAACACAAGCTTTTTTAAATTTTTCGGAAGGCATTATTATTGAAAATGAGTTTTATTTTCTGATAGAAAAAAATAAAACTCCTCAAAAAAATGTTATTTTAAGGATTGCTTTATGTACTATAATACTCCTTCAACGGAACCACGACTTCTAGAATGACAAATATAAAGATTAAGAAACAACTTTAATTAGAATATATTTCTGAAAGTGGAAAGCTCGTTAGTAATTCTAATAAAATTTTGTGAATGAATGCTTTTTTGTATAAATTATATTTCTCCCGAATTTCGAATTTTATTGTTTCGCAGCAAAATATTTACTTACCCGGTAATTAGGCAAGTAAAATTGGGTGAATAACTACTTATTTTTGTTTGACGATGACCAAAAAATAACTGGTTACAAATGTGCTCCGAATTTAAAACCGGCTTTACAGTTATTTTCTGTGTTTATTAGTCTATTCTAAAACCTAATGATCCATTAACAGCTATTTGAGATAGTTTTTACACAAATGTACAAAACAATATTTTTTCAAAAATCTTTTAATATCGACTAGGTTAAAAATTATTAACTAATTAATTGTTGGACATACGCTCTATAAATATGGCTACAAATTAGAGTATTCAAACGATTAATCGTCGATCGGTTAATCGATTTATTTTTGACGATTAATCGTTCGAATAAATGAAAATTGTCAAATTTCAAATAACGAATAAACCGAATAATTTCTATCAATTAACCGATTAAGAAAAACTCCCTATTTAGCAGTAAAATTACTATATATTTTCTACATAATTGAATATTTTTATTATAAATTTTCTTCTTTTCTTAATTTCTTAATAATTTTTCTATAATAAAGAAAATTTACTTGATGATTTTTGAAAAGAAATCATGGAAATAATTATATAGCATTTATTTCTACAACCAGTTTTTTGGGAACATTGTTGTGTTCTTAAGTTTTTCCAATAAGTTCTTCAGCAACAGTTATAGTTGAACTAGTGCTTAAGGGAACTTATGAATTCTAGAACTCGTTGAAAATCTTAAAAACAGTAATTTCTTTATATAGAAAAGCATTTCACATAAACGGGAATGGTTTATAATATTTGAGAAGAATTAAACATACAATTATAGTGAAAGAAGTGAAAATAATAATTTTGTTTATAAACCGTTCAAAAGTTATTTTCAAACATGATCTATGGTTACAGGAAACTGTGGACCATAAGTATTAACTCTGTGTACTCAGTTTTTCATAATCGGCTCATTAAAGGACTTTAAAGTTTAAAAGACAACCGATTTCAAAAGATGAATTCCAAATTTATATTAAAAAGTTGGCATTAATATTAATTTCAAATGAAGGTGGCTTTCTTTGCTTCGAAATAATATAATTTATTTCAAATCATCAAGAAAGAATTGAAAATCTAACAGAAAATTTGTCAAAAAAAGTAGTTAAAAGTTTTTGTTTCGAAAATGAAACGTTTTTAAATTTAATTTCTTTTTCGTTTTTTTTTCTAAGTGAGACAGGTAAATAATATAGTATATAGAATGTACAGATTACTAGCATCCATTTGACACCAATATTAGCATCATAAAATGCATATAATTATTTCAAATATTTGTTTGTAGTCCTTTAAACTTTGAAATCCTTTTATAAGGACATAAAAATCGGAGTACGCAGAATTGCTATAGGTGTAATCTATTTTGACAGCTTGTTTTCAAAATTGTTACTGTGTGTAATATGAAGAAAATTATTATAAAAAGCGATAGTAACATCTAGTTTCTTTTGTTCGAATAACCGAATAATTTTTAATTATCCGATTATTAACCGGCTAACGTAAAACCTCAAATAATTATTTGTCGAATAAACCGAATAAGACAAAAACCCGAATAATTGAATACTCTACTACAAATCCTATCCAAAAAATTATTAATATATAATAAAGACCATTCATTACCAAAATTTGATAATATTTTTTTTTGGCAAAAAAAATAAATTTTTTACAAGAGGGCTCAAAGGGGTGTAAGGGAAAATATGGCCCTAACCTTTTAAATGTTGGTAGGGGAAGATAAGTCTACTTCAAAGTTATTTATGTAGAATTTTGATCATCTGAAGTGGAGTTTGTATGGGAGCTAGTGTCAAATGAAGTCCGATCATAACAAAAATCGGTAGTGTCATTTATAGTTCTATAAAACTAAGTTTTGTCGACTTTTGTTGACATAATAGCACATTTAACTTAATTATGAACCCAAACGCCCTATTTGGGGGGGTACGTTTGTAAGGGGGCTAGTCGAAATAATGAACCAATTTTAACCATTAGGCTTCGTCATTGGGCCAAAAGAAGCGTGTGCCAAATTTCAACCAATTATCTTGAGAATGCGGCCTGTACCTTGCGCGCAAGGTTTACATTGGTAGCCAGCCGGTCGGACGGACATAGCTTAATCGATTCAGAAAATGATTCTAAGCCGATTGGTATACTTTAGGGTGGGTATAGGACGAATATTTTTGTATGTCACAAACATCAGCACAAATCTAACATATCCTCCCCACTAAAGTGGCATAGGGTATAAATATGAAATACAGAAAAAACAAAACAATTTATTGTAGAAAAATTAAAAACTAGTTAAAAGTTATTTTGAGTTACTTACTAAAAGCATGCATTTGCATAGAAATCCTATGTAAAACAAACTGAAAGCATAAATTTGATCAGTACAATGGCATCCAATCCATAATATACCAAACATTGACCCATCTACAAATTTGATTTTAATGACACTAGATCATTGATATATAGTACGTTTTGCTCAAAATTTTCCGGGATATTCAACTACAAAATAGATTTTTGATGACACGAGTTAATTATTATTTTAAAAACTGTGAAATATAAAAACTACCCTAATGTTTATAATTTACTGCATTTACGTAGAAGTGCTAAATTAAAACAATCAATGTTAAATGTGTCTCATTACAAAAGAGTTAACCAAGAAGTTTGTTTGTTATGAATAAATTAAATACATGCAAATGTATATACGTATGTATGTAAATATATTTGTGAGCGTGTAAAAACTATTGTTTAAACAAAGTAAGTAGCAATTGTTATTGTTTTTAATGTTTATGCTATTGCTTCGTCAATGATTATTAAGCAGCATACATATCCAGCATATACCTATCTACTACCACAGCCTGTTTATTTGCTAAATTACTGAATGGAATGACTAACTTCTATCAACATACATACATCCATACGAATGTATGACTGTATATATGAATGAGAATGTTTTAGGTTGTTCTCCTCCAATCTATTCCAAAGTCTGTTTGTAGTTTGTTTTTTTATATCTATTGGAGTCAGTTTTTTTTATAGAAAATGTGTGGCATTCGGTGCTTTTAACATAAAAGATCGAAACGGAGCAATTCTAATGTTAGTTTTTTATAAAACAGTGACTGTAACGTACAAAACTAAAAAAGTAGAACTAAATCAGGTTAAAAACAAAATTATTTATAAATATTGTAAGTGTTAAATAAATTGTGGGTGTGTCTCAATAAACATGACAGAAATAACTTAATTGTACACATTTACATACATATGTAAATATAATTAGAACAAACAATAATATTATAATATTATTATGTGTCAAATTATGCGAATTCATAAATGTTGATTTTTATATAATTTTAAGTAAATATATACGGATGCGTCGAATGTTTGTGACATCTGATACAAAAGAACTTACAAAATTTTAATCGAATCGAATAATTTTAACCCCTACAGTGCGTAATATATGCCTTTACATGAGAGCATTTTTATAAAATTTAAATATTATACACAGATCATATGCTACCCGATCGAAATTGGAAAACAGTGACTAATAACTTTTCACTGTTTGGGATGTTTAAAAAAAAGTAGTAAAATTTTTTGGATATGATACGAAGTGTGTTTAAAGTTTCCGTTATTAATCGCTTTAAAGACATTGATAGTTTACATGTCTGAGCGTTTTTCATTGTCATTTTCACCGTGTAATTATTTAAAAAATACAGAAAACCCACAATTTTAATTGTTCTTTTTCTAATTTCTTATTATAAAATAAACTATTTTATTTGCAATTAAATTTTAATCAACTAGTATTTATAATGGTAAAATCAGACAAAATATAAATTTGTGTAAAACTAAATAAATATGTTATGAACAAACCTTAAATATGCTCTTAAAAAGGTGTTTAAAGAGCATTAAAAATGTAGGAATAAAAAAATGTGATTTTAAAATGTAATAAGACATGCTTTAAAATTAAAGTTTTAACGAGTTTTTGAAATTAAATAAGTAAGAAGTTATAGTCGGCGAGGCCGATCATATACCTACACCTGTAAATATAAAGTATAACTGTTCTTTTTAGAAAATAATACACAAACACGCAATTGTCGTAAGGTTAAATTGCTATTTCTCATACAAAAATTATTTTAACAGACAAAATATCTACAGATTGAATAGTTACTGAACGTGGAGTTTACTTGCCTTAGAAGTATACTTATTTGCAAACATTGAAGATATCGCTATCTAAAGTCCTTTAAAAATGTTTTGCTAGCACCGATAGGTGAAAAGTTACACTCATTTAAAAAACCTTGTATAACCAAAATGTCGAACTTTGACCCCATCTAATCCGGGGTCAAATTCATCTTTAATAGTTACATATGTATGTAACTATTAAAGAAACAGTACATTTCTTCCATAATTGAGATCAATATGGGATGGATTATAATAGTGTTTATTATGGATAAGCAGATCATTTTTAAACTAACAAACATTTTAAGTTTTCTCATTTAGAATAATATAAATATTTCTCTTTTTAGAATTATGCACTTGATGTTCGTTTTATTTGCATTCCTTGTCACTTTGGCAGCATTCTGTAATGGGCAATTCTTTTATCATCAACATTTAGCCCCTGTCTCTCAGCCCTATGCCCATCCGTCTGTTGTAGAAAACGCACATCGCGAAGCGCAATTACCACCAGAACTTTCGAAAAGTAATCGCTTTTACAGTAATCCCAACATTGCAGCAGCATTGGCCAAACAATCCTGGTTTACAGATAAAGAAATGCCAGTTATAGATCGTGAAGCTGAGAAGATACCTCGTGATATGGTATATAAGTTATTTAAAAATGCAGGTTATATCAAACGTAGATGAAATTAAGAAAACGATTAAGTTTCTGTTCTTATCTAAATGTGTATTAAATATTTTACGTTTGTAATTGGTTGTTTAAAAGTAAATTTGTTTCAAAGTAGGACTGTTAAGTTATTTATATAAATATATACTATTTTTAAGTACAATAAAACGTTAACGAATTTTTATATGAAAATTATACTTTTGTAAATTTTAATACATATATGTATGTACATATATTCTATAAAAATAAGTTTATAGTAGGTTTCTACGGGAAAAATTGTATACTATTATAATTTTGTAAAAGCATTGATTTTGAGGGATTTTTTTTTCAGAGTAGAATCATGATTTAATTATTGAGTTTATAGATAAAGAAGAAGACACAAGAATAAGAAGAATAAATATAATTTTACACTTTAAGTGGATAAGGATCCTAGTATAACCAAACTTAAAAATATTTTTTCATTTTGGTGAGAGTAAAACAATAATTCTGTTATTAACTATTGATACTTTTGGTATTTTACAATATTGAACATATAAACATAAAATCAGACATATCGTTAGCTTAGTACCAAGAACAAACCCTTTCGATTTTGTTTAGAATTCTTTATTTGACATTTTAAAAGGGCTTTGAAGCTCATAATTACCTTAAGAACGAAGACACTTACGCCTAACCTAACCGGCCGCTACGCTTGAAATCATTCATATTAATTTACAATAATATGAATGCCACTAAGGAATATTAGCAGGTGTCAAAACTATACCATTGACAATTGTAGAAATTACCATACATATACTAAATACAATTTCTGAATTACAATTAGAAAATTACGAAGTACAATTGATATATACAATAGACGTGTTGTCTGTTAGCCAAAGCGAATATACAGTTTATGAATAGCTCCAGCATATATAAGGGTGAAATCAATTTTTTTGTGCTTTTGCTAAATTTCATCCATATTTCAAAAAAAAGAACATAATCACCCCTATCTCCGATAGGAGTGAAAATTTTGTTCCCTTGAAATTTTCATTTCCCTTGAAGGGAAAATTGCTATCGTGAATTTGTTGTTAACAATTCATTCACAAGAGTTGATTTTGTATGGAACAGCTGTTTAATGTTTCCAAAATTCCACAAAAAAATTTCAAAACAGGGGAATTTTTTCACGACAAAAAATTTAGCGAACGAAAAAAGTGAACATATTTCACGTCAAATGTTGGTTATCGATAGGGGTGAATAAAAGTCGTATGATTTATGTACATATATTTTAGCGTTTACACTATTGGTATAACACAATAACAAATAAGATGGAAACAGCTGTTTAATCTTTTTGTGTTTACATTAAAGTACATCCCTGGTCTAATAAAACTTTCTTTTTTTTAATAACTTCAAAAAAAATTTGGTATACTATAAAAGGGGCTTTAGGGCATTCTAATGTACACACATACATTACAATCTCAATGCGTAAGATTAATTAATTTCCGATCATCCATGTCCTTAATTTTTCAATGCCTTTATTTATTTACTTAAAATTGAAAACGTTTTCATCATAAAATAAACGCAAATACATAAATTAACCATTAAAAACATAAATAGAGTAGCTGAACTTTGAACTTAACCAACACGTTAATATTTTTCGCAATTTTAGAAATAAGCTTTTCAATTACTAGATTGACGAAAAGATCCATGGGGTTGGTAATAGTTAGCAGAATGGTAGAGGGCAGGCGTAGCTGGTTCACTTACTTGCACTTCATGATAATTAGTGTAGGGTTCGTGCTCAACAACTTCGCGAACCGTCTGGAAAGGATGATTTACAACAATGCGACGTTTATGGAAACTTTCGCTGGGAGTTGATTCCTTGAGAGGTGGTGTGGCAGCAATGACACGGGAACCTGGTGGACTCACGTGTCCAACAGTGCTTTTTGTATTTTCTTCCACATTTTGATGTTGACTGTTTGGCTTAACAGCTTCAGATTCGATGAAAGATGAAGCTTCGTTAGAAGTTTGTGTGGAAGCAGAATTTGAACCTTCGACAATGCGCATGAATTTTTGTTGTTTAGAATTATTGTAATCGGAAGAAACTTCGTAATTTCCTTTCTCGTCTGTTTTAGAGGATTGATCACAGTCAGGCTTTGTTCTTAAATTAGATAAATGTTCACTATCGATGTCACTATCGTTTTTATTGTCGTTAATGTCCATTTGGTCGCTGGAGTCGACTTCGTTTTTCGATGTTTGTTGTTGGTAATGTTTCTGAGATTCTCCTTTATTTTCTACAGAAATTTCTAATTTAGAATGATGAGTTTGGTCACTATCATCGTCCATCATCATGGGTCTTATTTTAGAATTAACAGCTATAGCTTTATTTGAATCATGCGATGAATGAGGGATTTTAATTTCGATATGTGCCTGAGGAGCATCCTTTTGCATGGATATTTTGTTTTCATCTTTTATAGATTTATCTTCAGCGACCAACTTTTCAGATTTCTTCTCATAAGCAACAACTTTTTGAGGATGAGTTTGATCTTTGTGCTTATGTTGGTTATTATATAGTTCTTCATCTGAGTTGAGTCGCATCTGAGCATATGGAGCACTGTATTGTACTCTATTAACTGAGCCATCTGATAGATTAATTTGTGCTAAATTACGATGTTGTACAACTTGGGATGACGCTCTAGATTGAGGCTGATATTCGGATCTTTGAACATATTTCACTTCAGGCGCATGATTAGCCGTAGCGTACACTACACCAGGTCTATGTTTTTGCAGATGTGGTTTTATTTCTCGTACTTGAGCTGTTTCTTCAATAAATTTAGTTTGGGGGACCTCTTGATTACGGCTTAGATAAATATTATGTTGACTAGGTGACAACACAATTTTATGTTCATGTTTTATTATGGGTTGTGGTTGTTGCTTTTGTTCTATCACTCTAGCTGATGCTTCTTGTAATCGCGCTGGCTTGTTTTCATTACGCAAATTAGTATTACCAGAGTTATTAATATACTCAGCGTCAAAAGTGAAACCATTCCTGTTATCCAGATTAGCCTGGAAACCAGATCGTTGGGGAGATATATTAGATTGGCCTCTAGTGCGTCCGTTATCATATGCAAATGAACTTCTGTGATTGTAAGCCGGTCTTGAAGGGGCTTGGTCAGTTTCATCGCGTGAATAAGTAAATTGATCAGTTGTCATTTGACGTTGATTTCCATGCCCATCTGTTACAACTACAATTTCTCTATTATGTGGTTTGGGTAGAGCTGCTGTTGTTGGTGCAGGGAAACGATTATCACTATTATATGGTTTGTTTTGTTTTGATTCTGAAATAACATCTTTCGAGTTTTGATCATAGGTGGGAGAAGACTGTACAGTAGATCCACTCGATAAATGATGATCTGGCATGTTATCGTTGTTGTAATTCTGTTGGGGGGTGTATTGGTTATTTGGATGATTCGATGATGATCCAGAATTGCTGTAAATAATGTTGCTAAATGTTGGAGTATTTCGGTTGGACGTGTATGCTGAGGCCACAGCTGGATGAGGGTGACCCAGAGGTAAAGTTGTCTCTTCTTTAAGGATTTTAGCAGACGGTCTCTCTAGTTCCACAACTACAGTGCCCGCAGGCTTAATAACAACACGTTCCTCAATATCATAGAACTCTTTTTGAATAGCGGGATGACGGACCTCATACTTTTTGGCTTTAATTGCGGGTTGTGCAATTTGTATAGTTTTTGTGACAACAGGTCTCTGTTCATCTGGATTATAGCCATCTGATACTTGTTGCCTATTATAGATATTGCCATAATACTGGCCATAACTACCTTGAGGTTCTTCAACTGTAGGCGGAAATTGATTATAGAAATGGGCGTCAGAATTTCCTTCATTATATTTAAAATTAGGATCGTTGTTATTCGGTTTATTATAACTAAGATCGAAATTAAATCCATCTTTGCCAACTAGAGATGGTTTTTGATTAAGGTTTACTTTAAAACTGTTACCATTCGTAGAACTCACTGCTACACTCGGAACAGATGGCGATAATGAAGGCGATGTTGATGATGATGTTGAAGACACTGATGCAGTGTGACTTGATGTTACTGGCTGATGGTTTACTATTGGTTTAATGTCATCAGAAGCAGATTGAACACTCTCGGGTTTAGTAGATGGAGCAACCAATCGCTCAAACTTTGAAACTCGTTGTTTACCTTCATGGTCGCCTGATGTAGACAATGTATGTTGCATTTCTGGTTTTCCTGACTCATATATCTATGAATTAAATTAAAAAATAATTCACATAAATCCCAATTTAAATACAAAACTAATTATATAATCCCTAGAAGTATAAAAAGTGTTATTTCTTTTTTAGAGACATTTTAAATTATTATATACTAACTAATTCAATCCTTTTTTAATATTTTTTATTTAGCTTACCGTTTCTACGGTAGGTCCACTATGATAATTTTGAATGTAACGCTCGAACTCCATATTTTGCTTATCCTGGGGACTTACATTTTTAAACTGACCATTGCTGTTTCCGTGATTAGAAATGTATAACCCTCTTTGTTGGTTATGTTCTTGGGCACGGAAATATCCAGATGCTCCTTCAGTTTGTGCATGTTCTGAACGATAGTCTGCTGTAGATTCGTGATTTGTTTGTGCACTTAATACTACTTTTGGAATATTTTTAATATCAACGTTGGCCTTTTTATCATTTACTTGAATTCTAGCAAAGCGTCTATTTTGATCGTTATTATTAAATTGTTCAAAGGAGTCGGATGATTTAAGTTCAACATGATCATTTTGTAGTTCAGTGGAGCCAGAACTTGAATGTTGAGTGAACGAAACATTAACATGCGTACTTGCGATAGCGGTGCCAGAAATCAGGATCAATACAAAACCTGTAAACTGCATTTTATATTCGTATTTTTAATATTTCTTTACAAGTGCTCAAGGAGTTTATTTTTTATTTTTAAAAAAATATAAATTTAAAAATAATTTAATGCTACTAATGCTGCTATTTTCTAATTACGAACTGAAGCAGACGAGTGAACGACTATTGAGTTAAATGTGTCGTTTATATACAAAATAAGTTACAATCCAGCAAAGATAAATTCTGATAGAAGTTTTAAATTTAATTAGCAATTTATTTATTAGATTCTCATATCTAAAAGTATGTCGTATATGTACAACATTACATATGTACGTGTACATCAAATCTAACTATAAAAAATTTACAAATTCGTATTTGTCACATTTAAGGAATTTCGTTTCATCCTAAATAAAGTAATAAAATGTCTAATAGAATTATAAAAACAATCACAAAAAAAGACAAATAAAAACGCCAGCCGCTATTTATAAACTAAAAAATGTGTTCATAGATATTGAATAATCTTTTTTATTTAACACTTTTAGTTATGGGTGAGACTGGTACTAACCTGATTGAGAAATGAAAAGTCATAGTGTTTGTAACTTTTCCAATATGGCCGATCTGGGTTTGTATTATATTTTAACTGATATAATTATAATAATAAAATAAGATAATACATAATATAATCAGGACAACCAAAAATATGCAATATCATGGTCACATGATCACTTGAGTTAGCCATTTATCCATTTCAAACAATTAATCGAATTTTGTCATCTATTTATTAGAACATATTTTGCAGCATATTTCTGCATATTTTACTTATAATCGCATATTTTTTTGCTTATTTCCTTCTTTATTTCTATATATTTCTTATAATATTGTTTTAAATAATAATATATAGAATATTTTTTTATTAGATTTTTTATAATTGTAGCAATCACAAATTCTTAAAGTCATTTATATATCTATGTAGCGTTCGATTTGCTTATCCTAATGCAAATTAAATTATTTCCTTTTTATTGTTGTTGGAAATGTATTGAAAAAGTTTAAAAAACTTCTTCTGATTGATAAAATTTAGTTTTTACAAATTTTTGAACCCATTCACTGTCGAAAAGATTGAAATATAGCTTTATTTTATAATTCAATAATATTTGTATACTCTACACCCTATAGTGGGGAGGGTGCCATGAGTTTGTGCTGATGTTTGTAACAACCAAAAACATTGGTTGAACACCTTAAAGTACACCAATTGGCTTAGAATTACTTTCTTATCAAATTAAGCAATGATTCACCTGTCCGTCCTTCTGTGTGTCCATGAAAATCTTGTGCCATAATTTTGGAGATAATTTAATGAAATTTGGCACAAGGATGAAGGCTCTTTAATATGGTTGAACAGAGTTCTCGAGCTCATAACAGATTGTTTAAATATTTTTGAATTCACTATAGTCGGTCATGTCAAAAAATATTCTAGAAATTACATCAAAGGAATGGAAGGTTTTTAAGACAAAAGAATTAAGGTTTTTAATCTTTTCCGACTTTAAAATATAAGTTTAACAATGAATAATGTCAAAGTTGTGTTTTACCAAGCTTAAGGTTAAGATGGCTCGAAGAAACATAAAGATATGAAGGTTAAACTTTTATTTTTAAGTCGACAGATTGAACTTTCAGATGACATAACAGATTTTTTAAAAAGTGTCTTCCCACTTTAAATAGCTCTCAAATATAACAAGTAGGAGTTCTTCACCATGGCGTGTTAAAAAAACTGTCAAAAAGTCCTCTTTTACATAACTAACTTCCCGCTTAACATGTATAATTTCAAGTTTCTAGATTCAATATTATGGAAAATTCAAAAGAGTACCTTTAGAAAAACGAAAAAGTTCCCAAATGTTACCTTTTTGGGGTTTCACCTAATTCAAACTCTACATACTCAATTTCATATTTCTAATTTCAATATTGTAAAAAATTAAAAAGTACCTTTTAAAAAACAAAAAATACCAAAAAAGTTCACATTTTCTGGTTCTCACCTAATTCCGACTCTACATACTTTATTTCATATTTCTAGGTTCAATATTATAGTTAATTCAAAAAGTACATTTTGCAGAACAAAAAATAACTTTAAAATGCACATTGATTTGTTCTCGTCTAATCTGGGCTCTCTCTACATACTTAATTTCATATTTCTGGGTTCATTATTATAGAAAACTCAAAAAGTGCCATTTGAAAAACGAAAAAGTGCCAAAAAGTTCCCTTTTATGTGTTTTTACCTAATTCCGAATCTACATGCTTAATTTCATGTTTCTAGGTTCAATATTACATAAAATTCAAAAAGTACCTTCTAAAAACCAAAAATTACCAAGAAGTTCAAAGAATATTCAAAAAGTACCTTCTAAAAACAAAAAAGTACCAAGTAGAACGAAAAAGTACCAAAAAGTTCCCTTATGTGTGTTCTCACTTAATTCCGAATCCACATACTTAATTTCATTTTTCTAGGTTCAATATTACAGAAAATTCAAAATGTACCTTTTGAAAAACAAAAAAGTACCAAAAAGTTCCCTTTTATGGCTTCTAACTTAAGCCAGGTTCCACTTTCTTAATTTCATCACAAAGTATACAGAGATGTGACTTTTGACATTTGAAAAAGTCTAAAATCAGCTTTTGTTTGATTTTGAAATTGTTTGGTGAGAAGAGGTATATAAAATACAGCTAAAAAAATCATTGAATTCGTTTTGTGCGAATAAGAGGAAAATAGCTTTTTGCTCGTGACGTCTCTGTATACCCTATGATTTCATGTTTCTAGCCAATAACAACACACTAGTTCTGCACTCGCTCTGATATTCTTGCTCTGCCTTGTTTTTATAAACAAGAGTACAATAAAAAAATACCGTACTATTATTGGGGATGCCAATCGGAACTGATTTTTAAAAATAACGGGATTCGATTTTCGGGATTTCTAAATCCTAAATATAAAGTAAAGTGTTATTTCTTATATACACATCATCATCATCATCATAACCAATTAATTAATATGAATTTTGGAAAATATTATTTTTCAAAGAAGCCTTATATACAGCTGTGTTCAAAAAAATAGGAGTGAGACAGAAAAATAATTGCACAGCTTAATTTAAAAAGAAAAGATTTAAAGAAATTAAATATTTTTTTCACGATATTTATTTGTTAAGTGTTTAAAATACAAAACAAATGTCATTTTGTAAATAGGTTCATTAGTTTTTTTGGTATTAATTTTTTTCGAAATCCATATCCGATTACGACTGTTCAAAAAAATAGGAGTACCGTATATTATTTTACCTAAGTTAGATTAATTTCCTTTATTCGTAGTAAATATTTAAAATATGATATAAAACTGTTATATTTAGATGATTTTGAGGTCAGTTCACAATTATTTCCCTTAAAATCCTGAAAGAAAATGACAGAATTGACGAAAATGAAATCTGTTCAAATATCTAGAAAATTATAAAAATATCGCAAACAAAATATGAAAATCCTCATGTTAATATCATTAAAAGACTTTTTGAATACTTTAGGAAGTCAAATATTTTAAAATCTCTCATAAAAAATAAACATTTCATTCAAAAATTATAACAGCTTTCCATAAGCGCTTATCATTTTTTTTAAATTAATCCCATTAGGGCGGCCCAAACTAGTGAAACTAAGAAAAATCATAGTTATTAAACATGGTGCTCAATATTCAGTTCGTTCAGATTAATTTTTACACAAATCGTTTAAAAAAAAAAATAATTTCAGACCATAAAGCATATAGTGAAACCCATTAAGTTTGCCACGTAACACGTTTAGAGGTGGTTTCATAAATGGATGAATTTTTAATGCCTGAATACGTCAACAAATTATATTTTTAAATCTAAATGAATTCAGAAAATATATTGGAAGCCCATTAATCGAAAAATATTAAGCTCTAACCAACTTTCAAGGAAGTTGTATAATAGGAATTATTCATGATGGGTCTTGACAAAAAGGGTATGGTCTAAAAAATTGTAAAATGTTATCGTACCCCAAATGTTATAGGTACACATATTTGTCCAAGATATGCTCTCATATTCCCAATAAACAAATTTGATAAAATGACAATGTTGTCGTATAAAAATATTTTTGATTCTAAATTGGTGGAAGCTCGTTCCATAGGAAGTAGGCCATTACATGGTTGTCGACTTACTGATTCTAAAGCAAAACGTTAAAAGACCTCGCGTATAACATCTTTTAAGGCTTTCTAAATAAATTACTCTATATTTGTTGATAATCGGCCACGTTATGTGTCATCAAGCCCCTCAAAACTGTTGTCGGAAGGACATTAAGTTCCAGAGGTTCATATACCCAAATTCTAAACAAAATCTTTACAAAAATGACTGATGTTGTACTGGCACACATTAATTAATAATATTTTAGATGAAAGTGCTTTCGTTTTTGTTTTTATTTTAAAAATAGTTGAACTTAAATCGAATACTCCTATTATTTTGAACAACAGATTTTGTATATAAATTAAAAAAAATATATATTTTTTTATATAAATTTCTTCAACATTTAAAATAACGATTATAAAAGTATAAAAATATTTATTTATAAATGTAAATATTTCACTAAAAAATTTATATTCAAAATTTTTCAAATTTTCACTCCTATTATTTTGAACACAACTGTATATGCCGATTCACATAAAATATGACACAAAATATGGCAAAGAATAAACAAGAAGTGAAACGCTGTCATTTTTTTACAACAATAACATTACGCTTCACAGACGAGTGCTGTGTAAATCCAACACATATGTAAAAATTGTATTCTCTCTCCCAAAACTTCTAAACTTTTATGCGAAAATTTGAGGATAATAGCACTTTGAAATATTTTTTATCACTTAACATTATATTTTATAATTTTTTTGCACGATTTAAACACATTTAATAGCCCGAAAATAATATATTTTTTACAAACGAAAAAAAAAATATTTTTTGTTTTTTGACATTGAATTTTTGTTGTTTGAAATTAAAACTAAAAAAACAATGTTGTAAATTTTCGTATGGTAAACGAAAAAGATATTTCAAATAAATAATTTATTTTTCAATATTATAGATTAAAAAACAAATAGACGTGTTTATAAAATGTTTATAGATAAAATATGTGCAAAATATCTTAAGAAACCTTTCAAAGTATAAATTGAAATGTAATAATTTTTTTTTTCAATATTTTTATACTATTTTTTGCAACTTGCTGACTTGAGAATTCTACTAATACATTCTTAGAGTTAAGTACCGGATGACAGTAGACTTAGGTACTTTTGACAACAGTTTCATTTCTTATTTATTCTTTGAAATATGGTTTAAATGAAACATGTTCTTTTCAAATTGCATTGATATCTATCAGTGCTAATGTCATTTTTGAAAGTGTATCTTATATGATGGCTTGAAACCAATAACGCCCGATTTCCATAAAAGTTTATAGATATATTTTAGTTTCTAAAAAACTACTACATTTTGTCGCTACTCTGGCATTTTTAAACACATTATAATCGCTAATGTTATTTTCTGAGATGAAAATTCCATTGGTTATGATTTAAAAAATGATATGGCTCTAAAAAATGGCTCATATTAATTTCATCGCTACATATTCTTCTTAACGCCAGCTATAAGTGCCAAAGTCATTTTCTGAAGGATCCTTACAAGGGTTCATTATTGAACCTACCAATTATGGAATGATCCCCATAAAATTTGTCAAGGAGATTTAGGTTCCTATAAAACATGTTCATGTCGAATTTAGTTTGCTAGAATGAAATACAGTAGTTTTCCGATTTAACGAACCCATATGTTGTCAGGCCTGTTCGTAAAATTGAAAAGTTCGTTATACGCAGTACTAAGTAAAACGTGGGTTTTTGGTAGGAAAATAATTAAAAATAGGTACATAAAATATTTTTTAAATGTATTTTATAAAAATTAATACTTTTTTATAAAAATAGCACAAAACACCAAATTCCGAATCTTATATACTCACCTTCAAACCATATTTGTGTCGAATTTAATCGCTGTATTTGTAATTCTGTCATGAGCTTTAAAGTTATTTCTCGAAGTTCATCGCTGTACTCGTATTTTTAAGCGAGTAATGAGCGTTGAAGTAATTTTCTTAAGGGGCCTGATATGGAGGGTAAGGTCAATTATGGACCGATTCCCATAAAATTTGTTAGAGATATCGGTTAGTACTCGGCGTACTCGTATTGTTAAGCGAGTATTGAGCCTTAAAGTCATTATCTGAAGGACGGACGGACATAGCTACATAGAACTAAAATTTAATAAGAACCCAGAATGTGTTACAGTTTTGTGTATAAAAGCAACGCTTGCTACAACTTAGGTTATTTGTTATTTTTGATAAATGTCATTTTATCTTCATTTAAATAATAATATTTTTATTAGTTCGTTAAACAGAGTACAAAAAACAAGTTTTGTTCGTTATTTAAGGTAGTCAATAGGAAAAATTAGCTTGTTCGTTAAATGTGATGTTCGTAGAATTGAATGGTCGTTAAATGGCCGTGTGATAATAATATATCGATCTGTCCATATTTTAATATACATAATAACCCAGCAAAATTCTACTTACCGGGTAAGTACATATAAGTAATATTGGAATAAAGTGTAAGTACTTTCTTTTTGTGTAAATAACTAGTTATATTTGTTTGACGATGACATAAAAAATAACTGGTTACAAATTTGCTTATCCGACTTTTCTGAATTTATAACCGGCATTACAGTTGTTTTTTTATTAGTCTATTCTATGACCCAATGTTCAATTAAAAAATTGTTTTATCGTGCTATTTGGAATACTTTTTACACAAAATTACATATCAATATTTCTTCAAAAATCTTCTAATATCGACTAGGTTTCAAACCATTAACTAATTCCTTATTGGACATATGCTCTATAAAAAAATGAAATAATTTTATCAATAAAGACCACTCATTACCAAGTAATGTGTGAAATAACTACATTACCTACAATACTCATTACCAAAAATTGAAAAAAATTTACTGGGAATTAATAAAAAAATATAATTTAATCACATTCTTAAAAATTTCGACGATAATTCCGATAATACTTATTAAGTTTAGAAAATACATAATGTAATTTTTTATCCTTGTTGAATGAAATCTTAAAAAAAATTAACCTTAATAAGATCTGAAATCTTATTCTTGAATTAAGAAATATTTTTTCTAGAAAGATATCCCACTCGCATCCCATTAAGCTACTATAAAGCATTTAAAGAAAATTATTAAAGGTTTATTTGAGCAAACAGTGAAGAAATAGAGATTTAATTTCTTTAGATATTTTTTGCTATGACCAAAATTTTACACGTTTTATAAAAATCAAAAACACTCCAACTATCATCGATCATTACTAACTTTAAAATTCCACTAAAGTGATAAAATTCTAAATAAACAAAATCTGTAGTAACAAAGTCTATTTACAAAATTTAAAGATCGGTCCGTGAATGAACCTTCCTTCTATAAAAAATCCCCTTCAATACTTTAATAGAAACCATATCTCTGTAAAATTTATTTACAGTATTGGTCCTTAATATATTTTTATACCCTACACCACTATAGTGGGGAGGGTATTATACGTTTGTGCTGATGTTTGTAATATACAAAAATATTGGTCCAATACCCACCTTAAAGTATACCGATCGATTCAGAATCATTTTTTTAATTCGATTAAGACATGTCCGTCCGTCCGTCTGTCTGTCCAGACAGCCAGTCCATGTAAACCTTGTGCGCAAGGTACCGGCCGCAATTTTCAAGATAAATTGATGAAATTTGGACCAAGCATGTTTTTTGGCACAGGGACGAAGCCTATTGAAAATGGTTGAAATCGGACCATTGTTTCATCTAGCCCCCATACAACCGTACCTCCCGATTTGAACTTTTTATGCCATAATTACGTCAAATATTCTAGTATCTCTCAAAAATTAGCACAAATAAGTTTTATATAAGTATAAATGGCACTGCAGATTTTCGTAAGGATCGGCCCTTATTTGACCCTAGCCCCCATACAAACCCTCCTTCAAAAAATGTCTTAAACGTCTAAAATTGACTTGTAACCATTTTTATCGCAATGAAACTCAACAAAACTAACTGTTATTTAAAAATATATCCTTTTCCCAAATTTACCGAGAATCGGCCAATATTTGACCTATATAAAGCCTCTTTTAGAAATTTTAGTTTTTTTATCAATAAATTGCTTAAATATTTTGGAATTATGGTAATATTCAACATAAAAGTTTTTTTTTTATAAAAAATAAACATTTTAAAATTATACTCATGGTGTAGGGTATTATATGCTCGGCCATGCCCGACTATACTTACCTACTTGTTTATCATTAAATTTACCGCTCTTATAAACAAAAAACTGATTATTATCATTAGGTCGCTCCACATTTTGAGTATTTTGACAAAAGTTGACTAAAATTCGTATATATAAATATGTAGCATAGCCAAATATAACACTCAACTCTATTAAATATTTATTAAATCAAATTATAGAAGAAACATACATTATTATTTTCATTTTTTATATGCATTTGCATATTATTGCGTTTATTAAAAACTTAGAATAAAGCATTTAAAATAAAATATAAAATATTACTTAAGAAATTAACTTCTTAATAAAGAATATTATTAATCGTACAGTGTTATTACTATTATTTCAAAAAAAACACCAACTAAACCCACAAAATACTATAATGTATTGTTTATAAGTATGTATATATGAATGAATGTAGTACATATATAGAAATCGTATATTAGTAATAACTTAAATGTTAAATGCAAAAATTAAACAAACAACTCGATTCCAACCAGCACGTTTTATAACGTTGTGTTTAGTCCACTTAATGGTAATAAGTAGAATGTCCATTTTCAGATTGACGGAAAGATCCATGGGGTTGGTAATAATTAGCAGAGTGATAGAGCGCAGGCGTAGCTGGTTCACTTACTTGCACTTCGTGATAATTAGTGTAGGGTTCGTGCTCAACAACTTCGCGAACGGTCTGGAAAGGATGATTTACAACAATGCGACGTTTATGAAAACTTTCGCTGGGAGTTGATTCTTTGAGAGGTGGTGTGGCAGCAATGACACGGGAACCAGGTGGACTCACGTGTCCAACAGTGCTTTTTGTATTTTCTTCCACATTTTGATGTTGACTTTGACTGTTTGGCTTAACAGCTTCAGATTCGATGGAAGATGAAGCTTCGTTAGAAGCTTGTGTGGAAGCAGAATTCGAACCTTCGACAATGCGCATGAATTTTTGTTGTTTAGAATTATTGTAATCGGAAGAAACTTCGTAATTTCCTTTCTCGTCTGTTTTAGAGGATTGATCACAGTCAGGCTTTGTTCTTAAATTAGATAAATGTTCACTATCGATGTCACTATCGTTTTTATTGTCGTCAATGTCCTTTTGGTCGCTGGAGTCGACTTCGTTTTTCGATGTTTGTTGTTGGTAATGTTTCTGAGATTCTCCTTTATTTGCTACAGAAATTTCTAATTTAGAATGATGAATTTGGTCACTATCATCGTCCATCATCATGGGTCTTATTTTAGAATTAACAACTATAGCTTTATTTGAATCATGCGATGAATGAGGGATTTTAATTTCGATATGTGCCTGAGGAGCATCCTTTTCCATTACATTTTCCATGGATGTTTTCTTTTCATCTTTTATAGATTTATCTCCAGCGACCAACTTTTCAGATTTCTTCTCATAAGCAACAACTTTTTGAGTATGAGTTTGATCTTTATGCTCATGTTGGTTATTATAATGTTCTTCATCTGAGTTGAGTCGCATCTGAGCATATGGAGCACTGTATTGTACTCTATTAACTGGGCCACCTGATAGATTAATTTGTGCTAAATTACGATGTTGTACAACTTGGGATGACGCTCTAGATTGAGGCTGATATTCGGATCTTTGAACATATTTCACTTCAGGCGCATGATTAGCCGTAGCGTACATTACACCAGGTCTATGTTTTTGCAGATGTGGTTTTATTTCTCGTACTTGAGCTGTTTCTTCAATAAATTTAGTTTGGGGGACCTCTTGATTACGGCTTAGATAAATATTATGTTGACTAGGTGACAACACAATTTTATGTTCATGTTTTATTATGGGTTGTTGTTGTTGCTTTTGTTCTATCACTCTAGCTGATGCCTCTTGTAATCGAGCTGGCTTGTTTTCATTACGCAAATTAGTATTACCAGAGTTATTAATATACTCAGCGTCAAAAGTGAAACCATTCCTGTTATCCAGATTAGCCTGGAAACCAGATCGTTGGGGAGATATATTAGATTGGCCACTAGTGCGTCCGTTATCATATGCAAATGAACTTCTGTGATTGTAAGCCGGTCTTGAAGGGGCTTGGTCAGTTTCATCGCGTGAATAAGTGAATTGATCAGTTGTCATTTGACGTTGATTTCCATGCCCATCTGTTACAACTACAATTTCTCTATTATGTGGTTTGGGTAGAGCTGCTGTTGTTGGTGCAGGGAAACGATTATCACTATTATATGGTTTGTTTTGTTTTGATTCTGAAATAACATCTTTCGAGTTTTGATCATAGGTGGGAGAAGATTGTACAGTAGATCCACTCGATAAATGGTGATCAGGCATGTTATCGTTGTTGTAATTCTGTTGGGGGGTGTATTGGTTATTTGGATGATTAGATGATGATCCAGCATTGCTATAAATAATGTTGCTAAATGTTGGAGTATTTCGGTTGGACGTGTATGCTGAGGCCACAGCTGGATGAGGGTGGCCTAGAGGTAAAGTTGTCTCTTCTTTAAGGATTTTAGCAGACGGTCTCTCTAGTTCCACAACTACAGTGCCTGCAGGCTTAATAACAACACGTTCCTCAATATCATAGAACTCTTTTTGAATAGCGGGATGACGGACCTCATACTTTTTGGCTTTAATTGCGGGTTGTGCAATTTGTATAGTTTTTGTGACAACAGGTCTCTGTTCAACTGGATTATAACCATCTGATACTTGTTGCCTGTTATAGATATTGCCATAATACTGGCCATAACTGCCTTGAGGTTCTTCAACTGTGGGCGGAAATTGATTATAGAAATGGGCGTCAGAATTTCCTTCATTATATTTAAAATTAGGATCGTTGTAATTCGGTTTATTATAACTAAGATCGAAATTAAAACCATCTTTGCCAACTAGAGATGGTTTTTGATTAAGGTTTACTTTAAAACTGTTACCATTCGTAGAACTCACTGCTACACTCGGAACAGATGGCGATAATGAAGGCGATGTTGATGATGATGAAGAAGACACTGATGCAGTGTGACTTGATGTTACTGGCTGATGGTTAACTATTGGTTTAATGTCATCAGAAGCAGATTGAACACTCTCGGGTTTAGTAGATGGAGCAACCAATCGCTCAAACTTTGAAACTCGTTGTTTACCTTCATGGTCGCCTGATGTAGACAATGTATGTTGCATTTCTGGTTTTCCTGACTCATATACCTATGAATTAAATTAAAAAATAATTCACATAAATCCTAATTTAAATACAAAACTAATTATATAATCCTTAGAAGTATAAAAAGTGTAATTTCTTTTTTAGAGACATTTTAAATTATTTTCTATTAACGAATTCAGTATTTAAGATCATTAGTATACGGTAGTAATATTGATATATTTTTTATTTAGCTTACCGTTTCTACGGTTGGCCCACTATGATAATTTTGAATGTAACGTTCGAACTCCATATTTTGCTTATCCTGGGGACTTACATTTCTAAACTGACCATTGCTGTTTGCGTGATTAGAAATGTAAAACCCTCTTTGTTGGTTATGTTCTTGGGCACGGAAATATCCAGATGCTCCTTCATTTTGTGCATGTTCTGAACGGTAGTCTGCCGTAGATTCGTGATTTGCTTTTGCATTTGAGACTTCTTCTGGATTACTTTTTATATTAACTTTGGCCGTTTTATCATCCACTTGAATTCTAGCAAAGCGTCCATTTTGATCGTTATTATTAAATTGTTCAAAGGAGTCGGATGGTTTAAGTTGAACATGATCATTTCGTAGTTCAGTGGAGCCAGAACTTGAATGTTGACTGAACGAAACATTCACATGCGTACTTGCGATAGCGGTTCCTGCTGCTATCAGGAGCATTATAGAAACAATAAACTTCATTTCAATATATTATTTTTATTATTTAACAAGTGCTGAAGGAGTTTATTTTTTCTTGAAAAATAGATTTTCCTATGAAACAAAAACGTTTTAACTGATACTGATGCTGCTATTTTCTAATGACGAACTGAAGCAGATGAGTGAACGACTATTGTAATAAATGTATCGTTTATATAGAAATTTATTTGCTTCGAAAATTAATTTAGTTAGAATATTCGTACGTACAGACATATGTATGTCTCTATGTATTCCTAATATAGTATGCATTATATGTATGTATTTATAATGTGCAACAATTGCAAATAGTATCTAACATACAAAATTAAAAATGTTATGTAAAAAATATTTACAAATATCTCATTTAAGGAATTTCATTTCATCCAAAATAAAAAATAATAAAATGTTTGAAAAAAATAGAAAATAAAGTACCGACTGGTTTGGATACACCCAAAAAATAAATAAAGTAAAATTCTATATGTTTCTATATGAGGTAGTTAAAAGAGTTCTTATAGCTTAAGGTTGAAAATTTTCATCTTAGACGTTTATAAAGTATCACGCTTCGTTTTAAGATATTTTCAAAATTGAACTGTTATCTTACAACATTTTATTTTCCTACTATTTCTACGATCACCTACAACTGTTAATCAATTCGAAAACACCAACAGTCTAAATATCTCTGGTAGGAAACTGAATTTGCTTTCAAATAATAATTTATTTTTCATTCATACATTAAGGTCACCAAGGGTAGTATTGAAGTTAGTTGAGCCGTTATTTGTCGAGAATATATGAAATATAATTATGAGCCAAAAAGTCTAAATTGGAGAGTCCGGTTGTATTGGGATTAGGTGAAATATGGACCGAAATCCACTGGTTTCGTTATTAAACCAAATACAATATGCGTACAAAAATTTTGATTACAATGTTTACATAGACGGACAAGGGACATACAGACGTACATGACTTAATTAAAATTATTCCGATTGGTATACTTTAAGGTGTAATACCAATATTTCTGTGCGTTAATAAACATTATCCCCACTATAGTGGTGTAGGGTATAAAAAGCCAATGTAGTTCTATCAGATTTAGCATTTAGAATCATTATGTTGGTAAACTAGTTACATACAGACATTTTTCCTAATGTGTACAAACATTTGGGAGGATTGAATCATTCACAAAAAAATCTGAAAATACATTCCAACTGAAAAATTAAAAAAATGCGACAACATTAACAAATTTTGTTTAATTTTTTGTTGATGTGTTCTAAACATCTAACCCAGATTCTCATTAAAGGCATTATTCATTGACTTTTCAAACAACTCTGATTTGTGAAGAAGTTACTAAATGTTTTTCTAATGCAATTAAAACTAACTCTTACTGGATAAACATTACATACATATTTCTCATTTATTACAAAACTGGAAAAACTAAAAGCTCGATTGTTTTGAATTGTCTAGTACACAATATGTGACGTTCCTTTTAAAATACTCATTTCATAGAATTTTATCTATTTCGAAACTAATCAGTAAAAATTTTGAAAATTTATCACAACAACAAATTTTCCTACCATATGAAAATTACAATCCAAGAAAAAGTTGAAATGTTAAATTTTCAGTTAGAAAAAGTAAGAAAAAATAAACATTATTATATACATATTATTGTGGTCGACTCGGAGTTTAAACCGAGATTTTTCAGTCTTATTACTGTCGGTTTATTCTAAATGTTGATATTTAGAATAACGGATTTTAACTTTGAATAAGCCTAAACATTTTAGGCACTACTATTATCGGAATTGCAACAACACATACATTAAGCAGATCATCAGAGTAGATTCCCTCCAGAGATGGAAAAAAGATTTTGTTTCAGTATCAAAAATTATTTTAGAAGGTACTTTTTTTGGCTCTCAGAGTACCAAAATATTAGTTTTTTTTAAGTTTGTAATTTCTGAAATACATTTATATTTATTAGGCTTCGCGCAATATATTTGAAATTTTAATGTCATACCTTTAATGAAAGTTTTTGGATCAGCATTAATATTTTCCTAAAATTTCAACACCTTCATCTGCATTTCTGTAGACAAAACACCGATTTTAGTCAACATTTTTTATAGACCTAAATCTGGTGAACATATTTTAAATCCGACTGTAGTATTCTGGTGAACATATTTTAAACCCGACTGTAGTATTCTATTTTGCAGAAAATGTATATTCAATTTAATGTACCTTGAAAACATTGAGCAATTCAGAGATATTGTTTTCCCTTAAAAAATAGTGATGCAATTTCAATTTCTTGTAATCCGTTTAAGAGTTATGATGGTTGTAATGTTTCTGCTCTGTAAAAAATGTCGATCAAAATCAGTGGTTTCCGGCTCAGATATACAAAGAAAGGATTTGGAATTTTACAAAAATATATAACAGCATAGTAACCACTGATACCTTCTAAAATTTTGTTTTTTTAATTACAATTTTAAACAGAAGTAGAAAAGGTATTATATGTTGATATGGTGAATCTTTGTCCGTTCCTCAATGTTAACCTCTTAGATATAATTTGATAAAATTTGCTACACAATTTCTTGCCAGGGAAATGGGTGCATGGTATCTCATAGCTTCCATACAAATATTACTACGAAATTGTACTTTGTAAAAATGTTAAATTTAAAGCAGACATGATACAATATAAAATATAATAAATCAGGTTACATTTGTCCCTATACAAGGATGAATTTAGAAATTAAACTTAACGTTAATAACACAGACCGAAATTTTTAACCCAGAGATCAAAGTATACTTTCCTAAAGCCTTTATTTTTTATGCTAAAAGAATATACAATCAGATGACATTCAATATTTTACAAATAATGTTGTCTTGGCGCTTTTAAAACGTTTCGATAAGGGATAAAATGGAGTTTTCTCAAAACTCAGGACATTATATTCCAGATGTGATGTAGAAAGTATGTGTTCAGATTCGAATTTTGTCTGATAATATTGAAGAAAATTCTAATACTCCATAATTTTATTAGCTGTTTTCTAAAACTTTAAATTGATGCTTTTTTGATAATAAGTGCTAAACAATTTTTGGAAAAGTATTTAAAATTTTAAAGAAACTTTCAGCCTCATATTCTTAATCTCTTGTTAATTTTTCGAAACGAAATTCTCGTATAAAAATTATTTTAACAGACAAATTTATTACCGGTTAAACGATAATCGGATATTGAGATTGTTTCCCTAAAAGTATAAAAAAGGACTCGGGAGTACATATTTGAACATCAAATGGTATTAAAAAGTACCATCGTACTAGTTTTGCCATCCCAGATTTTCTCTACAGCACAGCACAACAACAACTTAAACCGCCATTACCATACAAGATCGCCACGGCCTTTATCCAACCGCACTTGATAATGTGGTGTCATTTCTTTGATTCTGTTTATTTTTATATATCTAAAGACTGAACGATATTATTCACTGGCACGAATGTCGAAGTGTTTTACACGAACACCTGCCTTATATCCAACGCACTTCTCCTCCGTATGTCTCGGAAAGGGAGGAGCTAATCCTTTTTCAGGATCAAGGAATTTTTTTAATGAAGATATAAAAACAATAGCTCTTCTCTTAACTGGTGATTTTAAAACAACTCTAGGTGTTGTTTGCTATGTTTAAATGGCTTCTTGAAACTAGAAATGTGCACAGCAGCCAGATTGAGTATTACTGGTAAGTAGAACTTTTGTTCAAAGAAAATGTGAAAATTGTAGATATTCATCCCAATCCCCATTACGTGAAGAAAACTGAATTAAGGTAGCTACACTGGACACAGACCGAAAATCACATGAGTACACTTGCATAAATTCTAGATCGCTGTGGTCTTATTTAAAAATCATGCAAGCCGCACAAATCTCCAAATCTATAATGACTTATGTAAAAGTTGTTAAATTTAAAATGAAGAGGAAACAATTACTGGAAATTCGAAATAGGTGTAAATTCAATATTTGTCATGGTTTTCAGCTTCTTAAATTTTTATAATGCAACTATAGGTGCGTGCGTTGAGTCCATTTCTACTGAAAATAAAAAGTGCATAAATTTGGGCAACACTGTTTGTAATATACATTAAAAAAAATTATATAAAGCATTGCAACCTGATTGTTTTTATACCCACCAAATTGTGTGCACTAACGATATTTTTATAAAAACGGTGCAGCTCATAAACGGACCACACTAAATCCAACAAGTTCTTGTTGAATTTTATCCCATGATTTATTGACATTAAACCCCAAAATAACACCTCTTGCAGTTGTTTACGTGGAATATTTGCAAACAAATGACAGAGGAAGACACCTTCTTTAGAACGTTAGTGCCGTTCGAAGATTCATATAATTTTCTTGCTTGGGCATGTTTGACAGCGCAAGATATATTCATCCGAGAAATGTGAGAACTGTGAACAATCTTGCCGGACACATCTTGGCACTAAAATAAAATATATCAGCAGAACTCATCACTCATAAAAAACTCCTGAAGAACTTATAAAAATTGTATAAAGCAAATTTTTATACAAAACATGATACATAATCCATTTATAAATGTACATGAATCCTTTTAATGCGAAAAGGCATTGAGGAATTAATATCGCATCTTTATAATATGTATAATATGTCTTTAGAAGGCCCACAAATCGAAGTCCAAGCATTTTGTCCCGCATCTTGTGTTTTTCTGAATGACGTAATTTTTTTCGTATTTTAATAAAAATTGTATTTTTTTGCTACCAAAATTTAGGTTGCATTGCTACCAAAATTTAAGTAGCTTTGCTACTAAAAAAAGTAGCAAATTTTTGATTGTTGAAAAATATATTATTTATTGCTACTTAAAAAAATCTACTACTATTTGAAGTATTCAACTGCTACATTGAAAATTTTAAATACCAATGACTGTGCTGCTGCTATCAAAATTTTTATTTTTTTGCTACACCTATAACTACTGCTACCAAAATCCAAAGGTAGCAGTTGTAATAGTAAATGATTTGTTGCTAGTTTTTGAACATTTTTAACTACAAAAGTAGTTATTTTTCGTTACTACAGCTACTTGTAGTCATGTTATTTAAACACTGGTTTTCAATATACAGTTGTGTTCAAAATAATAGGAGTGAAAATTTGAAAAATTTTCAATATACATTTTTAGTGAAAGATTTACATTTTTAATTAAATATTTTTATAATTTATTTAATTGACTTATTCTCTAATTTTTATAACCGTTATTTTAAATGTTGAAGAAATTTATATAAGAAAATATATATTTTTTTAAATTTATATACAAAATCTATTGTTCAAAATAATAGGAGTATTCGATTTAAGTTCAACTATTTTTAAAATAAAAACAAAAACGATAGCACTGTCATCTGAAATATTATTAATTAATGTGTGCCAGTACATCAGTCATTTTTTAAAGATTTTATTTATAACTTGGGTATATGAACCTCCGGAACTTAATGTCCTTCCGACAACGGTTTTGAGGAGCTTGATGACACATGTCGTGGTCGATTATCAACCAGAGCTTCGAATTAATCAATTCAATTTGAGCTTAATTCACCAAAATCTGAATTCAGAAATATAAAGTTTAATCTTCCAATCCTTTTTTTAATTCTCAGGAATTAATTCAATAGCTTAATTCAAAGACTTTCACATTATTTTAATTCATTCATATACTGAATTCATTCATGTTTGAATTACATTCTACTTTGAATGATTCAATTTTTCTTTAATTCAAATCTACTCCAAATTGAATTACGAAATTTTTCTTAAATTCATTTTGTAGTAGACTGAATGAAAAATTTTTCCTTTGCAGCCAGAGTGTTGTATCTCAAAAACTAAAATTTCAACTTATAAGGTTCATAAATTTTTATGTTTTTATCTCTATATAAAAAAAAAATTTTGCGTAAAAATTTTAAATAGCCTAGTTTACAGTTGATATTTGTATGTTTGTATAATAAGAATGATAATTCTGACTAATAATAATGTCAAGTTGTGGGCACAAGAAAATTTTTCTATTTTTTAGTTATAACAATATTGCTGCAAATAAATATACATAATATTTATGTACAATATACAAACATACATTCATAGTATGTGACCATAGGATTATGATCATAAAACATAACAAATCCGTTGAAGTTTGCTCAGAACAGAATATTGCATTTACTGCAGTATAAGGATTTATACGCTTTATAGTAAGTTTTCTGTAAGTTTTCATTATCATTCCATTGATATCCAATACATAATACATATGAAAATTTAAATTACAAAAAATAAATTATAATTTATTTGACAAATATTAAAACATGTGTATATTAGGATTGTTCAAATAAATGTTTAATTTGAAAATAGTTCTTAAATAATACATATGTATATCAGTTGTTATATTTGGTTTCGTATAAACTTTCTTGTTAGCTTTTGCCTAGGAACCACATAATTTAGATGGATTCATCAGATGAAAATTCAAATTTACTCATGATAGCAATTATTTTGAAAATATATTTTTTAATTTGAAATTTAAAATTTGAAATATTTATAATTCTGTTTATACGTATATGTTCAACTTTTTTTCGAATGAAAATTATATTTGGAAAATATTATTAAAATTTTCCAAAAACTTTATAATTTTTTAAAAAACTTTATAAATAATATGTTTTGAGTAAGATTTGCCATTTATGTAAATTTAAATAGGGGCTATATTTATTTTAGTTAAATTTTATCATAACATAGGGCTTGTTTTTTGTTTAATCATTAGCTGAAATTAAAATACAAAATTGTATTTGTAAAATACAAAATAAAATTTCTAAAAACATAGCCCCCTAATGTATATACATTTTTATTTAAAAATTTTTCTTTAATCCCCTACAAAAAGAAAAATCGATTAAAGCTATTTTGTAATAGATTTGAATTCGAAAAAATTTAAATCATTCAGCAAGGAATTAAGCCTTTAAAGAATGAATTATACAAGTAATGAATTCAACATTTTTAAAGTCCTAAAGAATTCAGCTTATGAATTAATTCGAATGAATGATATTATAGAATGGTGAAGTAATAAATTTTAATTTGATTTAAAAAATTGAATTAAGGCTTAACAATTTTAAACCTTTGTTATCAACAAATATAGAGTAATTTATTCAGAAAGCCTTAAATGATGTTATAAGTAAGTCGATAACCATGTAATGGTCTACTTCCTATGGAACGACCTTCCACCAATTTAGAATCAAAAATATTTTTATACGACAAGACCGCCATTTTATCAAATTTGTTTATTGGGAATATGAGATTATATCTTGGACTAATATGTGTACCTACAACATTTGGGGTACGATATTATTTTACAATTTATCAGATCATACCCTTTTTGTCAAGACCCATCATGAATCATTCCTATTATACAACCTCCTTGAAAGTTGGTTAGAGCTTAATATTTTTCGATTAATGGGCTTCCAATATATTTTCTGAATTCATTTAGATTTAAAAATATAATTTGTTGTCGTATTCATGCATTAAAAATTCATTCATTTATGAAACTACCTCTAAATGTGTTACTTAGCAAACTTTATGGGTTTCACTATATGCTTTATGGTCTGAAATAATTTTTTTATATTTGTTTAAAAATTAGTCTGAACGAACTGAATATTGATCACGATGTTTAATAACTACGATTTGGCTTAGTTTCATTAGTTTGGGGCGTCCTAATGGGATTAATTAAAAAAATGATTAGCGCTTATGGGAAGCTATTATAATTTTTGAATGAAATGTTAATTTTTTATGAGAGATTTTAAAATATTTGACTTCCTAAAGTATTCAAAAAGTCTTTTAATGACATTACCATGAGAATTTTCATATTTTGTTCACGATATTTTTATAATTTTCAAGATATTTGAACAGATTTTATTTTCGTCAAATCTGACATTTTCTTTCTGGATTTTAAAAGAAATAATTATGAACTGACCTTAAATATAACAGTTTCATATCATATTTTAAATATTTACTACGAATAAAGGAAATTAATCTAACTTAGGTAAGATAATATACGGTACTCCTATTTTTTGAACAGTCGTAATCGGATATTAATTTTGAAAAAAGTTAATACCAAAAAAACTAATGAACCTATTTACAAAATGAATTTTTTTTGTATTATAAACACTTAACAAATAAATATCGTGAAAAAATATTTGATTTCTTTAAATCTTTCCTTTTTAAATTAGGCTGCACAATTATTTTTCTGTCTCACTTCTTTTTTTTTTTTTTTTTTTTGAACACAGCTGTATTTGTAAGGATGAAAATATTCTTTTGCATTTAGAGAAACCGGCAGTTAAATATTATGTCCCGTTCGTGTTTATAAAAACAGACCTTATATTGTTAAACAAAAGTTAGGAAATGTTAAAAATATTTTATGTACATATATAAAATGAAAATTTACAATTTCAGGAAATAAGTAAATATATGGCATTTTAATTATATTATTTTTTGAGTAATTTTGGACCACAAAATAATTTTAAGTGGCTTGAAGAGACAAATTATCATCTCATTTTTTTGGAATAAGTGTCAAAATTGTCGTATTTAGGTAATACAGAAAAATAGCTAAAAAAATAGTTTGGGGTTTCCATTTCAGAATTTTTTACGGTGACCATATTTTTTCAGCAAAATACAAAACAGGAAAAAATAAAATATACTTTCCATTATTTTCTAATGCACAAACTATGGTTTAGTTAAATTAAACTAAAAGTTATCTATCTTCCAGTTAATTTAACAAGAATATTTAACAGAAAGTTAAAAAATATCATTAACATTAAGCAAATGTTATTCAACTCTTAATTAGTGTTATTGTGAATAATATTTAAAAATTAAAAGTCAAACAACCCTGCAGGAAATGAAGCGATAATTGTCTTAATTCCACTAGTGCTATTACTAGAACAACATACACTAGTATAAATTAGGTTAGAGTTTATATGGAATAATACCAGTACTAGGAGTAGTTGAATGGCGCCACTTGTAGACTGATTTTTGTTTGACATGTGTTGGAAAAAATAAATTTTTAAATTATTAAAATATTATTTTGTAACATTTTGCATAAAAACAATATCTTCATGCAAATTCAGGTCCAGTTGCAAGCAAATCCCTAATAAGTACGTCTATTAAATTTAAAAACTGCTTAATATTTAATATTTGTTTTATCGTTCGGCGAATGTTTGTATAGTGAAGTGGAGATATGTGCCTGAATGGAATGGACGTTGTGAACGGATAGAACCAGAATTTCTTTAAGCTTACATATTGAATTGTTAGGTAAATGTATTTACATTTTTTATAGTATTTTTTTGGTATCTTTAGAAATAAAACCGTATAAAAATAACCTGGATGTTTAGTAATTTTCACATGGAATTGTGGGGTTTTTTGCTTATAAAAGTACTAGTATCAAACTGGTTCTAAAGAACCCGATAGGGTTCAATTGTACTAGTATAAGTCTAGAACTAATGGTACTAGTAATTTTTCAATCACACTCAATGTTAATTTGAGCATTATGATAGTATAGGAAAGTTTACAGTTGGGATTTTGGTACTAGTTCCATTTCCTGCAGGGAATTATAAAATTTTAATTTATTTTAATTATTTTAAAAACCATGAGTCAAAAAGTAAAAAGGATTCGGTAAGCAAATTCAAATATATTGTACATAAAACTAATTGAATATTATTTTTCATAGTTGTCAAAACTTTCTCCTTGTGAAGAAGATGCTCTAGTATCTTTAGTAGAGAAATATAAAGGTATAGTTGAGTCTAAAAAAACGGACGCTGTATCGCCTTTTGGTGATATTATAATTTCTATAATTCTTCTTCTTTCCAATATTAATCTATACCTTTCGCTCTTTTGAAAATTTAAAAATTGTTACAAAATATGTGGATTGTGACCACAATTTTATCTTATTCTGATATATGTATATGACCTAGGATACAATCTGAAATTAAGGATAGACAGACATTGCACTGTGAGCCATAAAACGTTTAACAGTGTATAAGCATATATTAACTGCTTATGAATAACGTAAAAATTATGAGAAAATTTTTAGTTGTACAATATATAATAAAGTCCAATGGAAAAATTATGCATTATAGCATGAAAACGACTAATGATACTAAAAAATATTCTTCAACGAAAAAGTAGGAAATATAATTCTCTGTAGAAATTACAGTCACAATAAAATGCGTACGTTGCATATTAAGCAAGATATTCTTGATTGATTGATTTTTGAAAAATTTGAATTCCAATATCTCGCTTTGCGCCCAATATATTTTCGTGACTTTTAACGCCTTGCTATTTATGCAAAGACGAAACTATGTGCCAATTTTCATTTAGCTATCTGAAATTCCCCAAATTAGCCTAATTTTCTTGGGGTAATGAAATTATATTTGAGTCCTATTCAAAATATCAACTTAATGTTTATAAAGAAGCAAACAAAGGGATCTCCAGCACCCAAATATAGTTGTACTCTTGGTAGTTCACAATCTATGAAACCTTACCTATCCTTAATAGTAGAGAATATTCGAAATTAGGAATCATGGAACTTTCAAATACAGAATAATTATTTACCCAAACAAATTCGCTAATATGACTGTAAATTAATTTTCAACATTTTCTTTTAAACTACATAATGACAGTATTAGAAGATTTATTTTCCCAACATATCGGAAAAATTTTGAATTCTTAACGTATTTTCGTAACATGGCAGAACTCACATAAGCAAGTTTAGAATAACAAAATAAATCTTTTATGGCAAAAACAACATTATTCATTTAATTGCCGGAAGGTCGACTATTCTACTAAGAGATGTTTTACCACTACAGATAAGATGAACTTGAAATTGTTACTGCTTTATTTATGTACAACTGTTCGTTGAACTAGAAATACTTACATTATAGCCACTATGTGTGTTGGAATTCACTTTGACCAAAAATACAAAAATATGTACATAAAATAAAAACAATTCAAATATTTTACGATATTTTTGGAATAAAAAAACAAACTTTATTATGAAAATTCTACAAAAGATAAATTGCATATTTGATATGCATTAGAACAGATATAATCATTATGAATAAAAACTGATTTGATAAGCATAAAAAGCCGAAAAATACCTACACACGTAATACATAAATAACAAGAGTTCAAGTGAAAACTTTTTATAAATTAATGACAAACACTTTACGTTGCCCCTAGTTGCCATTGTCATTTAGACTAAAATGCATTTTAAAATGTTATTGATTATTTTAAAGCAACTTTTCAATATCTTTAGCAATGTCCATGGGATCGGTGGTAGGAGCATAACGACTAACAGGAATACCTTCTTTGTTTACCAAAAATTTGGTAAAATTCCACTTTATGCCGCTGCCCAAAGTGCCAGTTTGTTTGGCCTTTAAATATTGATATAGGGGTGCGGCATTCGAACCGTTTACATCAATCTGAAATATAATAAAAATCGATCATTTAAATATATATATGCATGATTTAATTTGCTATGAATTGAATTACCTTTTGGAAAACATCTCCAATGTCAGCTTTAGCATCACGTAAATGACAAACCATAAGTTCGCCATCACTTTCAGGCATTTGTGACCCAAATTGATTACAAGGGAAATTCAAAATCTTCAAACCTTTGTCACCATATTTCTCACGCAATTCAGTTAGTTTTTTGTAGTTATTTTTAGTTAAACCACATTGAGAAGCAATGTTTACGATAAGTACAACATTACCCCTGTATTTTTCAAGAGATACATCCTCGCCATGGGTATCCTTGACGGTAAAATCGTAAATGCTCTTGGCGTTTTTAGCTTCCTCAGACATGATATCAGACTGAAAGTAAATAATGTATTTGTATTAGCTACTTGGAAAGGAAATAGTAACGATTGTATATTAGTTTTGTTAGTATGTAGTAGATGTGGTAATAAATAGAGTTAGTCATGAATATAATAACATGGTACACATTAAGCATTTAAACATTTAGAACCCTTAATTTTACAAAACAGATTGAGAGTTCTGCGATGTTAATCAGAATAATACATTATATTGGTACGCGGCTTAAACATTTTTATTGTATAAAAGTATTCCCAATATACAATTACATATATGTAAATTTTGGAACAATGTAAATGTCTTACAGTATATAAAATGTCATAAAAATTGTTTTTCATTAAAATTAATATAATATTAATTACTTTGACAAAAATAATGTGATAGTGCTGTGATAGTTGAATAATTTGCACTAAAATATTTGTTTATATGTATTATGCTAATGTAAAAGTAATTTAAGATGCCCAGGTCTGAGCCGGTCTAATATTTAAGTTTAATATACATATATAAAAAATCAATAGTTTCTGCTTTTCAAAAGTAAATTGTATGTTCATATTTGTGATATCTTATCAAGCAATGTTAATAACTACAATTGTTAACCAACAGAAAGGAGAATATTGTTAATTAAACATTTTAAAATTTTTTGTTACAATTTTAGCAACAGTGGTTATAATTGTATTAGCACAAATAGATTAAAAGCATATTAAGTTTGAAACTTTTTAAAACCATAGCTTAAGGTTAAATTTTTTATATGCACAGTGAAATAAGACTAATAGATTAACAGCTCTATTTAAAAAATCGATATTCATAAATTACATATTTTTGTTATTAGAAAATACGGACATAGTCATATTTATTTAGATATACTGAAAATTTAAGTTTGCTTCCAATTAAAAGCAAATTTTAATTCTTTATTTGAAATTTTTCTACATAAAATTATTCCTATACTATTCCTTAAAGTGTATAGATTGAGCTGGTAAAAACTTTTTTGAAAAAAGTGGTAATTCTTAATAATAATCCAACAAAAGAAGTCAACAATATCAGTTTTCAAAAGTATTTAAACATTTCCACAAATCGTTAAAAACGCTTTAATATTAGTACTATCTCTATTCCTAAAAAGATATTTATACAAAAAACCCTCCAAAGACTTAAATATAATGAAGAATAGTCCACAGTTTGTGAAAAATTACTAAATTATACGGAAATAGGTAAAAATATATGACTTTTATAATGGATGATCACTTATTTCTTAAAAATATAGCCAAAAACATAATCCTAAGACCATTTTAAGTTGCTCCAAAAATAGAAACCCCAATAAAATATATGGTTAAGAGAAAACAATTCAAACCTAATCTATAAATCCATTGTATTCGACACATTACAAAATAATACTATGACACAATCGAATCAATGAAGTCGTTGTTCTACTATGAGCATAAATTTTCCATAATGAATTTTTCTGAAACACCTCAGACTTTTGCATATAATTCATGGCAAATTGTGGTACTTTTGCTTTATATATTTTGATATAGGTATAAAAATTATTTTTTCACGATGAGGGTTCCTAAATTAATTTTTTCTTGGTACAATTTTTTTAGCGATATTTTAAAGAATTTAATAAACATTATTTTTTAATGTCACATACTTTCGACCATTTTTTGATTTTGTATAAATATCTGTATTTAGGAAAAAAATATGGTGCTAAACTATCGAAAGACTACGGTTAATGTTAAGCATTTTTAACGATTTCTGAAAATGTATAAATACTTTTGAAAAGAAAATAATTTCTATAAATAATTTTGAAAACTTAGATTGTTGATTACTTTTTGAATTTTTACCAAGATGAACATTTTTTAAACTAATTTAATTTATTTTTAAATTAACATTATATAAATATATTTTAGTCAATTTTTTTAAGAAAACATTTTAATTATGTATTGTTGCTGTTTACGTCTTATTACAACAATAACAAATAACTTATTTAAAATTTTCTAATTGTACTCGTAACACTGTGCATTTTTAGTTACTCACATCGTTAATTGCTGTTGCTTTTACATTGTTTGTGGTTGAAGTATGAGCTGTGCAACTAACGCTCGTCAATGGTAAGAGTACCAAGCAAATGCGTGTCCTATTGATTAAATCTGTTTTAGGACATATGGTGGTATAGGAATTACATAGCATTTGTTGCTGTTGTGGTTCTTGTAATTGTTTTGATCGTCTTTTGGCGAGCATTTGGCTCATATTACACTTATTATTGTGATATAGATTATTTCTGCCACTAGTTATTATAGCTGCATTCTTGAGACTTTTTATTAAATTACTTGCAAACATTGCAGCTGGAAATAAATCCAAGGTAATTGAATTTAATGACATTAATAGCGCAAATACTATTTTTGTTACAATACTGAAATGTGTAACTAAGAATAAATTGTAATCAAACCTCAAATTTTGTATTCAAAAAATGTATGGACATTTTCATTTGTTTTAAAATCGATATCTACCAATGTGTAAAATTGCACCAAAGTTAGAACTTTTAGAAGTAGGATGATGATTCTTAGACCAATTATACATATGTAGAACTATATTTAAAATGTGATTTTGGTATCAAAATTTAATACAGTAGTTTTCCGATTTAACGAACCCATATGTTGTCAGGCCTGTTCGTAAAATTGAAAAGTTTGTTATACGCAGTACTAAATACAACGTGGGTTTTTGGTAGGAAAATAATTAAAAATAGGTACATAAAATATTTTTTAAATGTATTTTATAAAAATTAATACTTTTTTATAAAAATAGCACAAAACACAAAATTCCGAATCTTATATACTCACCTTCAAACCATATTTGTGTCGAATTTAATCGCTGTATTTGTAATTCTGTCATGAGCTTTAAAGTTATCTCTCGAAGTTCATCGCTGTGCTCGTATTTTTAAGCGAGTAATGAGCGTTGAAGTAATTTTCTTAAGGGGGCCTGATATGGAGGGTAAGGTCAATTATAGACCGATTCCCATAAAATTTGTTAGAGATATCGGTTAGTACTCGGCGTACTCGTATTGTTAAGCGAGTATTGAGCCTTAAAGTCATTATCTGAAGGACGGACATAGCTACATAGAACTAAAATTTAATAAGGACCCAGAATGTGTTACAGTTTTGTGTATAAAAGCAACGCTTGCTACAACTTAGGTTATTTGTTATTTTTGATAAATGTCATTTTATCTTCATTTAAATAATAATATTTTTATTAGTTCGTTAAACAGAGTACAAAAACCAAGTTTTGTTCGTTATTTAAGGTAGTCAATAGGAAAAATTAGCTTGTTCGTTAAATGCGATGTTCGTAGAATTGAATGGTCGTTAAATCGGAAAACTACTGTATATAATTCTATATAAAAGAATGGTAAAAATGGTATAGAACTATATATTTGTTGGTTAAATAAAAATTTGTGTACAAAAATCCTCTATTATAAATGTGTGAACAATTTGGAACAAAAAAAACCTTCAAGAACGAATTGATCAGTTTTTTTCTATATTACAACAAGTTTTATTTAAGATAGTGGCTCAATAAATTATAATATATTTAAATTATAATATTGAAAAATATGTTTATTGAAATATTATAAATGCCATTATCTTTTAACAGGTTTTTATGAGGTATGATTTGGCTTTCCTTTAATTAATACATATTCTTAGAATTTTAAAATTTATTGCAATTTTGATATCCCTTATCAGTGACATTTGAACCATCATTACTATGTCTGATTACCAAATCAACAAAATTTTTTCAGATACCATTATACATAACATAATAAATAAGGTTGAATCATTAGTTTGATGCACATTTTATTTGTAAATATTATAAATTTGCATTAAATAATAAGTTATAAAGAAATATGTTTCATATTTCGTAACCTTAGAATTGTTAATTTCCAGTATATTATACTAGGAATAGGTATATAATTGAATTCCTTTTATTCACTCTGGTTCAGCAGTTTCTGAAACGTTTAAAAGAGGAAACGCCTACTGAATTGTTGTTGAAAAATTACAGTTAAACATTTAACAAATCTTGTTAAGCAAAACCTAGAATATTCACACAAATTTAATTTATCCAATTTTGCTTTGAAATTTTATATCTGACAATTTAATTTTTAAAAGTAAGGTGGTAAGGCATCTGATTTTTAAATAAGAAAATTCAAATAAAGAAGCTTTAAAACATTGTCCTGCTGCAAATACAAGCTAAATGTAACGACGGTTTTGTAGGTAATATTGTGAAATACACAAGAACTATTTCTTTCCAATGTTTATTATTTTTCAATTTTAGAAATTTCATTTTGACAAAACCCAACTCTAGACAACAAAAAATTATTGTGTTTGTTGCCGAAACGCTCCCACTTTACTTTTTACATCATGATTCACAAACTACAATTTTAAAATAGTTTTTTACTTAAATTTAATTTTGGAATATTTGAACCAAAGAATATTATTTGAATATTAAAAATTTTCAACGACATCCTAACATCACTTTGAATTTTCGAATTTATTTTTGGTTTTTGAACAAATATTTTTTGTTTGGTATTGATAATGAGCACTATCTGTCTACGATTTAACCTTTAACCATATAAGGTTCCCTTCAGAAAATTATTATAAATCAGATTTTAATAGGGAGAATGGCAATGAAAATCGAAATGTACAAATTGTTAAGGAACCAAAGTTTTTTTTGATAAAATATTATGAGGATCGGGCAATAATCGATCCTACCTCCTATATAAAGGTCGCATCACATAACTCCCTAAAAATAACAGTATAGCAAGTTGCTATTAACAACTAAATTCTACATAAACAGGTCTTTTAGGAACTATCTGTTTTGCTCATTGCAAACATAAAAAAATAATAGAATCACTTCTAAAACAGAAAACATTCTATTTTTATTTTATCATTGAAAAAATTTGAATTTTTTTAAATTGTAAAACCTAGCATAAGATTTTTTTTCAATTATTTAGTTCGAAAAAAAAACTTTTTTCCGATTAATCGAATAATTTTTATTCGAATGAATTATTTTAGATAAATTTTATAATTCATTCAAAATTTTTGATTTGCTCTCTCTCTCTCTTATTGTATTTACCGCTAAACATATTTTATTAAATTAGATCAGAAGTTGTTTCGAAAAAGCAATTTATCAATAAATCTCGGGGATTTAAATTTTATCTTAAAATTCTACTATAATAATTAAGGCGCGGTTAATTGTCTATAGGCATTTTACCCATAACAATACAGGTAATATTATTTTAAATCATTATAAATGTACTAATCAATAATAAATGTGAAGTTAGTAAGTGAATATTAGAATTTAGAATGTATAGTTTAATTACTTTCAGATTATAGTAGTAGTAATAAGATCCCAAGCCAGTGACAAGTGCTCCAATAAAAAAATGCAATAATGTTTTGGTGGTCATTTCACTCGACTATGGATTTATCTGTAGACATAAACCATTAAAAATGATTATACTCGTTATTAAAATTTAAAATTATAATTTGCCAATCATTGTTTACAAAGTATTTCACCATAAAGAATTCAATTATCTACAAATTTACAAAAAGAAAATTGCATGAAAAAATAAGTATGATGGTGCAAAGTTCAAATCGATTTCACATTTTTATGTCCCATTCTCCTGAATCATACTAGATAAATGTTGCAATTCATTCTGATGAAGATTTCCAATAATCACATTTTTTAACTGTTTAATTTATGTACACATACTTAAATAATTTGAATTTGTATACTCACTTTCACAATTTTAGAAAAATATGTAAAAATATATTAATTTTACTCACTTTTGTTTGGCAAAATAAACTTCTGACCGGCAATTAAACTTGAAAAACAATGACTGATTTATATATAAAAAACACACAGGGTGTACTCATAAGGTGAAGTAATTTTTACAAAAACAACAAATGTATATACTTATCAAGATGAATTTACATAAGGTGGTGTTCAAGGCTAATTCACATAAGGTGGTGGCAGTTCTGCAACAAGAACATTTTACATGTTTTTGATTTTGCATTTGGTTTACGTTTTAAATATAAAAATGTAAACAATAACAAACTTTGTACGTAGCTGTCAACCAGGCGATTTACGAAAAAAATTATCACCTGATTGAATAACACCACCTTATATGAATTCGCCTTGTTTGCTATAATGTTAATTTTTCGTAGCAAGGCGAATTCATATAAGGTGGTGTTATTCAATCGGATGATAATTTTTTTCTTAATTCGCCTGGTTTACGTAGCTGTCAAAGTTTGTTATTGTTTAAATTTTTATATTTAAAAATGTCCGTTAAACAGAGAAAAACTTCGTTAATATTTTGAATTATTTATGTAAAAAATCTGAAAATACCAAGCATTTCGTAAACAAATATCATTTTATTTAAATAATGCCATAATTGGTATGTATACAAATATGTTATTTAAGAAAAAAAAATTTCTATTAAATGTTAACATATTACACAATATTGTTTTATATTTTTATATTAAAATTGTGTAGATAACGCGATTAACTAAAAAATCTCTTCCGGAACACTTATGAAGTATTTATCCGGCTGACGGCAACTGACTTCTACGTTATGGCTTAATTTTGAAATCTATTCAATGTTAACAAATTAAACAACATTGTTTTATATATACACTATGTAGATAAAGAGATTAACTAAAAAAGTCTGTTCCGGAACGCTTTATATAACAAAACCCATATGAGGTATTTACCCGTCCGGCGGCTGATACATTATGGCTAAATATTGAAAATTACTCCGCCGGAGTAGACTTAGCCATTCGCATTCATTCATTTGCAAAATTTAAGTAAGTGCCTTAAGTTAAGTAAAACTTAAGGCACTTACTTAAATTTTGCAAATTAAGCGCCGAATTAGAATTTTTCGATGGAAACAAACATTATTCAATTCAGAATATATTTTCCTCACAAATTTTAATATCTTTATTTTTTAATATTGATGATTATTAAAGAATTATATTTAATTATATTACTACTCATTGATCTCAGATATTTATTATTACTATGTAATATTGTTATTTTGGCCGCGAAGGCTTAATATTACAAAATAAATGAATAAAATAAAAAAATAAAAAATAATATTATATAAACATTTTACAAACATTTTTCATCAAATGAATTCGCCGTACTTATGGTTTTTGACATTTACGAAAACCAAAAGCAAAAACAAAATACATGGGAAATGTTGTTGTTGCAGAACTGCCACCACCTTATCTGAATTCGCCTTGCCTTAGGTGTTATTAATAATGGACGATATTAAATGAAATAAACATAAATAAGAAGAGAAAAATAATATGTATGTTGCCGTATTTTATTCAGAATAATTTTTTAATAATTCCTTTTTATTTGATAAAAAATAACTTTTAACAAGACATAATTTTGCTTTAATTTTTTCTTTTAAACGTCAAAAAATGTGGTCTGTCGACATTGTCGACTCGACAATCGCTTAATTTTAATTAGTTGCTCGCTCTTTTTGTATGATTTGTCGACAGCGTTTCCAATTGTAATTAAGCTGTAAGTTACACAGCGATGGCCTTGGTCGTACGATAGCTCCAACTCTTTTCTATAATAGAAACATTTTACTAAAATAGTACTTTGCAACAGTTCATCACTAACGTTTTTTTCTGTATTATAGTACCATCTAGCGGTCTGCAAAGAAACATAAACTGACATATTCGAATGCAGGAGTGTCATAGAAATGACAGACTTTTTACGTGAATACAAAATTTTCTTTTGTGAAACTACAATGAGTAGAAAATAATCGAAGTTGTAATGAAATAAATACTAAAAAATAAAGAATTATTTTTGTAAAGTAATAATAATAACTTTCTGATGTAAAAAAATAATAAGCAATAATGTTTGAGTGGTTTTATTGGTAAATTGATGCAGTGGTCACATAAAGTGCAGTGCATCCAAAAGAAAGTACATAAGAACAGAGTAGAAAAGTTTGACACACATTCAAATCTACACAGACAATTATATATTTTATAAAATTAAGGAGAAAAAAATTGATTTCAAATTTTATTTTTTATTTTTGTAACTCTTAAAAATTAAAAGGGGCACAAAAATGATGCTCTCATCGATAAATAATTCATTTGAGCAGGACACTCATGATACGGATGCGAACTGCGATGGGCCAGATTTGGATTTTGTGTATGCAGACATCGATACTTACCAAAATGAAATTGCCGAACTGTATAGTTATACAGAGTTCAGTGAGTTCCAGCAAAATGTAAAGGCATTCGAGGATCAAATGGAAATGTATGATTTGCCACCTAATTGGCAGAAACTGGATTCAAGTGCCCAAAGGGGTATAGTAATGAAGTTAATGGACCAATTGGAGGTTTCGAATCGAACTTTTCGTATGCAAGCTGCGAGATGCATACTTTATTTGGCCCAAGGATGTTGGGCAGAAGTTCAATCGGATGAAGAACAACATCAGAATACGAGAGAGAATGTGATTGTGCTCTATGAATTAGGAATTTTTTCATCATTCATAGACCTGCTGAATATGGAGATTGAGAGCGCTTGTTCACCCGATATAGTGGCGGTAAAAATTACTAATGTCACCCTTGCCGACTCGGCTGATCTGCGTGTAATATTATCAGTACTTTACACTATCACCGAGACAATTCGTAATGAAAAGGACAAGGATAGCGAAGACTATAGAAAGATAGCTGAATCATTTGTGCAAGATATAAATAGTCCTTTACCAGACGGAGAACTGCTTTCGGTAAAGCTTTTAGGAATGATTACTCGTTTCTGTAGCGGGGCTGCCCCCCATTTTCCAATGAAAAAAGTGGTATTGTTGCTTTGGAAAATATCACTAATGGGTTTAGGTGGCATGGAAGTGCTAAAAAATCTCAAAAACGAATATCGGATTAAAGCTGGCTTAGAACCGATAACAGAAGATACTCTGGAAGTAACTAAATGTATGCGGGCAAGTTCTCCTCCTGCCACAGCAGCGGATTACTTGGACAATCAAAACCTGAAGCGCAATGCCTTCAGGAGGTCTTTAATGAAACAAAGATTTCTGGATGAACAGGAACAAATGGATATGGAGATGACACCAGGAAATGAAAGTACCTCAAATGGAGGAAACAATGGTTCTGGCAATGGAGGTAGTAATGGAGGCAACCAAAATGGCGAGGATGACTACTATCGGCCCTTTGAAGATCCATCTTCGACCACTTCTTCATCTGGAATTTCAACTGCTAATCCCAATAATTTGCCAAGTTATAGTGCACAACCCTCAGTGCAAGCTCCTCAAATTACTACTTGTTTGCCTTGGACTCCAAAAGTGCGCCAGAAGGATATTGATCAGTTTTTAGATATATCACGCAATAAATTTATTGGCTACTCCCTGATCGACGATCATGAAAGCTTAGCTGGTCTGCCCCAGCCCATACATGAAGGTGTAGAGACACTAAGGCGTCACATGTACGTGAGTCTCGCGGATATTCAAATAAAAAAGGAGGAAGATATCGCTCGCAATCCTATATCCACTCAAGAGGATGAAATTCAAATGACTCCAGCTGAAGTTCTCTATCAGGCAATACTACCAAACCTGCCGCAATATATGATTGCACTGCTAAAAGTTTTACTGGCTGCTTCGCCAACTTCCAAGTCAAAAACCGAAAGTATCAATATCATGGCAGATGTTTTGCCTAAGAAAATGCCACTCACAGCCACGCAATCTACCAAACTGACTGTTGACATGGGTCGTCACAAGGAAATTATAGTGAAAGCTGTTTCAGCCATTATATTGCTGTATCTGAAGCATTTTAAATTGAATCACATCTACCAATTCGAATTCATGTCTCAACATTTAGTTTTCGCCAACTGTATTCCGTTGGTTTTGAAATTCTTTAATCAAAATATCACTGAATTTGTCAGCATGAAAAACACAATTCCCTTATTAGATTTCCCATCGTGTGTGATTGGAGAACAACCAGACTTGTCGGGAGAAAGTTTCGTTTATAGTGGTGACGTCACGGACAAACCATATTCATGGAGAAATGTTTTCTCTTGCATCAATCTGTTGCGTATTCTTAATAAACTTATCAAGTGGAAACATTCGCGTGTCATGATGCTGGTTGTCTTTAAATCTGCACCCATTCTCAAAAAAACCCTGAAGGTTCGACACGCTATGATGCAGCTGTATGTTTTAAAACTATTAAAAATGCAAACAAAATATCTGGGAAGACAATGGCGTAAATCGAACATGAAGACAATGAGTGCTATTTACTCGAAAGTACGTCATCGCCTCAACGATGACTGGGCATTTGGCAATGATTTGGAATCACGTCCATGGGACTTTCAAGCCGAAGAATGCACTTTGCGCGCATGTGTAGATCGATTCAATCTAAGAAGATATCCTGAAGCTACCCAAAAATGTGGAGCAGGTGGCAATAATGGAAACTCTGCCAATAACTCAGATAACTCTTCCTCTGGCAATGTTGCAAGTGGAAACGTTGATGGTAACGGTGGTGGCAATGGAGGCGTTGGTTACACATCAGGGACAGCAAGCAATGGTATAGCTTCTGGAGTCGGTGGACAGTTGCAGGATTATGGCATTGAGGGTGGTTTTCCAAGTGATGAAATTCTAACACATTCAGACTTTGCATTCTTCGGCCATTCTGGATGGTGGGATCGTAAAGTTGAATTAACCGACTATTTCAAGGCAAATTATTCGCTTTGGTTGGAAGAGGAAGTCTACAACAATCAAACCGATTGGGATGCTCTCTAAAATAATCAGATAAAATATGAATGTAAGTGGTGAACTATTTTTAATTTATTTGTTAGAATTCTTATTAAAGTATTTATTTATTTTTTGCAAAATGTTCATTACAATTTTTCACAATTCCACAATTCTATTTTAAAAATCAAAAAAGTTTAACTTTTCAATGCAAATTGTTTAATATATATTTTTTTTTAATTTCATTGCAGCTTAATATTTCGTGTTTATTTATGGGCCACAAAACAGTTAAAATATTAAAAATAGATCAACTGTAGAGAAATTTAGCGTAACCACTTTATAAGCAATTTTTATCACAAGAATAAAATAGAAGCAACACCAATTATTTAAATTTTTATTGAATGGTATAAACTACATAATATATCGGAACATAAAAATTTTTGTACACACCATGTTGGATTTTAAATAAATTATCCTGTATGGACTACATAGAGGAAAGTACATGTGAAGTGATTACATTCAATTCAATAAATTATTTGGAAAATTTAAGTTAAGCCTCGAGACAGTGATCGTTTGCAGAATAAACATCAACGGCCTTAATCATAATAAAAACGAACTGCTAACATCTCGTAACTAACTTTGTGAGTGTGTAAATATGCAGCTAGTTTATTATTATGAATAGAGCCGAAAAGTTTAGAATTATATAAGTTTCATTTCCATTTTCGTTTGCCTTTAACTGATTTATTTACGAGTACGTGTATTTTCATATAGTAGCATTAGTCCTAGTTTATATTTTGATATTCATTTCAATTGTTTATAACAAAAATATATTATTAACTAAAACAAAAATTACAAGAGTTTAAATTAATTTAAATTTGTGAATAACTATATTTTGCCTACATTTAAGGAAGCCTCACAATATTTATTTAGCTACTTCATTAAGCTCATCAATATGCACACTTACATACATATTTACTAATTCGTGAGACACACTAAAAATCTTTGCATATTTGATTATTTGGGAAACTTTTGCTTTCTTAACATTTGCAAGATATTAAGTTTTGTGCATATCTTTCTACTAGTTGATCCACTAAAGTAAGTCGATCTACTCAATATGCATAGATTTTTAATGTAAATCCTTATATATAATAATTACTGTACTAAATCACACAAACATGCATAAAATGTAATAACTTAAAAATCTCACATAAATCTGTTATTTAAAAATAATATATTCATACTTACATTTAATATATAATAAAATAATAAATTAATACAAAAATAGTTTATAAACAAGTTTTTTCATTAATTCCTCAACAAATAACTTACTTCCCGAACCATTAAAGAATGCCAATTACCTTTAAGCAGATCATATGTTGATTATTTTCAGAATGATCGTGGTGAAGACTTTGTTAAAGTTAGATTTTATTCTGAACTTGACTTGCTTCTTACATTCCCAAGTGCCTCAATGGGTTAATTTAGCTTTCTTTTACTCTTTTTGAAATATCGGACTATATATAATAAATTCCAGTAATTTTTGGTAAATATCGCCGACAAATAAAAATTATTTCGATATGGTACACTAAAAATTCCCAAATATTGGAAAATTTGACTTTTAAACTCCACAGGTTATAGGTTAAGAATGTCCGATTTAAAAAAACGTATATATATTTAAAATTATCTGGACTATAATATTCAGAAAATACTAAATGTACCGCAGTAAAAAAATTATTCATATTATGTAAAATATTGCAAAAAATGCGATTTTCCCGAAATCCTCCGAGTTCAAATCGCAGGTTCGGCTAATCTATTGGAAATATTGATTTAATTTTGATCGCTTAATAGCCTTATTAATTGTCTATAAATTCCCATGAGATCTAAAAATTTTTAAATTTGTTTAACAAAGTTTCAAAAAAAGTAAAATTGGAAATTTGAAACGGCCGTTGAAAAATATAACTTTTTTCACCATAGCTTAGAACAAGTTTGCGTTATCTTATAAAGGCAAAAAATAATATCCGAGTAAATATAAATATATTTAAGTAATAAAATGGTTTTTTAGTATTTATCCAAAAAAAAAAGAATATTTTTTGTCACATTTCGAATTCATGTGCTACGGGACACTTTAATGGCCTGAGGAATTTGCTATAACTTTTAAAGCTTTCATGCAATTTTTGTGTTTTATATCTTTCCGAAATGCTTACTCTGTGCACATTACGATTCCTTTACAATAAAGTTCAAAACTTATTACTAATGGCCAAATTTTAATAAAAACTGATATTTTTACCTTGTAAATGCACTTGGAAACTTCAGAACCTTTGCTGCACGTTATCCTATCAGCATAATTATACCCTACACCAGTTTAGTGGGGAGGGTATAATAAATTTGTGCAGATGTTTGTAACGCACAATAATATTGGACCTATACCCACCTTAAAGTATACCAATCGGATCAAAATCATTTTCTGACTCGATTTTTTTAACTATTCAAATTTATTAAAATTAATACGAACTAATTCAGTTTAGCTGTGATATCTAGAAAATAATGAAAAATTAATAGTAAATATTTCAATTTTATATGCTTTTCCTTTTATTTATTCACATTAAAATTCTTACATGTTAATAAATATTTCATTTACATATTTTACTTTTTATTCAAAAAAACACCTATTCACAGTTAAATTAAAATTCAAATTCGAATATTCGATTTCAACTTATAACATAAACATTTCCGATTATAGTTTATTTCCAGTATTTGTGTAGTAGTATATATTATATATAATTCTATTCATATATTGTATGTGTATATACATTTAAATCTATATAAATAAATTAAGAGAGAAACTATACATATTTACATATTACATGTATGTATGTGCAACTGCTTAAAAAAAGATCCTAACGATATTTAAAATAATTACATCATCAAATTAAATTAAATAAAATTGATTTTATGATACCGAATTGGAAACGAGGTATATTCGAAATTAAGCCTCCCTCGTATATGTCGTATAGTCATAAAATAATTAAAACGGCATTCTTATTGTTGTTCCATTGGACATGTTTGCAACTTTGGACTGGTAGTAATGTTGCCATTGCTGCAACTTGGAATTCCTAAAAGTTTGTGGGGCGGTGGACAGGCCACATCGCAACGTTCTTCAAAATATTGGACAATACGCTGTAGAACAAATTTAAAAATCTTTTCTTTGCTTATTTCTCCATTCAAAAATGTGATATCTTTACGATCGCGAAAATCCATAAAGTTCTTTTCATAGTGCGGCCATACGCACATCTCAAAATAGCCAGTAACATCTGGAGGATCATAGGTACGCTTGCGTCGACGCTCGAAACATTTCTCATACGGCAGATGGAAGTGAAATTTAATGTTGCACAGAGTGAGTAACTCGGGTTGATTAAAAATCATAAATCCCTCAATAATTAGAATGTTGACTTTGTTGTCGCGTAATTGCGCAACCATTTGCGAATTGACACGCATAATATGGGCTGCGTGCTGATGACTCTGGTTACTCATGCTGTTGTGATGGTGTTGATGCTGATGATGGTGGTGGTTGTGGTAATGCTGTTGCGGTTGATGTTGCTGCTGGTGTTGTTGTAGATGATGTTTATTATGTTGGGGTTTAGCTGACAAATGTGGCATATTGCTGAGGTGTGTGGAAAGGTGCGCTCCAACGTATGGGTTTCCATAATGTTGATTTTGCGAACCTGTAAAGTGTTCAAATGTACCACTGTATGGGGCCATTTCGTTGGAGAAATCAACATTTTCAAGGGGATCACTGGCCAAATAACGACCCTTCATTGTCCACGTAATATCAGAAATCATTTGCTTCATATCCAACGATGTAATGAGTTCAAAATTTATAGCATTCAGTGGTTCGACCCATTTGTGTCGCAAATCATCAACGGGAAGAAAATAATCGTCTTGAGATATCAACTGAACATCACTGATAGTATATGGCGTATTCCACAATTGAATGTTACGCTGGTTCATAAAATAATCGCGTAACTTGTGTGCCAATGTAGTTTTGCCACCACAGGTGACACCCGAAATACCAATGACCAGCCACTGAGGCATAGTTTTGTGTGTTTATTCTTTCTTCGTTATACAGTAATATATATATGAGTTTAGCGTATTTATTTGAGCACACAATGTCTGTTATTTGTGAGACTCTTATTACGTATTTTTTTCTTTTTTTAACGTATGTATGAAAATCTTTTGTTCCTTCTGTCTACGTTCATGAGACTATTCAATTTGCGTTTTTCGTCTTAATAAAATCCCATATATGATAGAGGGTAAAGACGACAATTCCACCCAGAAATATTACACCAAATACGGCAGGCAATATAAAAGCGTACTCCAATGGAGGAAAGAACGAATGTATCAAGTTGCCTATTAAAACCAGAATAAAAACAACATGTATTAGTTAAATTATTATCAAAGCTCACAAACAATATCAGCTAAAATGTTTCCACTTTGAGTAAAATTATGATTTAAATTATCAAATAAAAGTTTTTAATTTCTATTGCTGAGATTAGTTTGATGAAATCAAACGACTAATATGTTTTATATGCATGTGAAACAATAATCAAATGTAGATTTTTAGCGGGTCAAATGTTATTATCATTGTAGAAATATTCTCACTGTAATCGTGTAAGATCGTTTTTGATTAACAAAAAAATCTATTATTTTTCTCTTAATACTATTTACATAACGCTCGTTTTCTTCAATACTAGCATAACTTAAAATTAGTTTTTTTTTAACGGAGCAGTACAGAATATGGACCGTGATAAAGTCATTCTTGAACTTTTATACATATTTATGTATATTTTAATAAATGTCTTTGATAATAGGTGATTTTTTCCTTTTAAAATTATTCGCATTAAGTAAAAATATACCTAGATAAAGTTCGTCGTAGAAGCATTCATATATTATATCTAATTTTATGTTTGAAATTATAACATTTTTCAAAACCTATTTAAGAAATTTTAAAATCTCATGAAACATTTCATAAATGGTATCTTTTCTAAAAAACGACGATTTTTAGATTATGCCAATCTTTTAGTAAATGAGCGATATGTCAATTGTTTGTAAACTTCAAGATTGACATAATTAGTTTTTATAAAAACCGACTTTAGAAGAAACCGGTTCGACGGTTAACCGAAAATTGGCCATTCCTAGAAAACAGGTTTGTCACCGAAATCGGTTAACCGAAATCTTAAAAATATACTAATATTTAGTTGAAAGAGGGCGAAAGATTATGAATTGTTGAATAAGATATTTGCACTTTTAAGTACAATAGGTATTTATAATAAATCATTCTCAATGATTAGTTTTAGTTACATGGAATAAATAATATTTTTTGAAATTTTGTTTGCAAATTAACACTAAAAGAATTTCAAACATAAATCATGCATGCGAATGAGGGCATAAAGACTATTAAAGGTTCATTTGAAAATAAGCAATATCGGTACACGAATTAACCTATCTTACCTACAAGTAGCCCCCAGGAATATTTTTTGGACAGTATTAAATACATTGATTAGACACAAACGTTATGAAATTTTACACTAGTTTTATGTACCCACAAATTATATTTTATTAGTTTGTATGACATCGGGTCATATTACTACCTCCAATATAGGGAGGATAATAATTGACTTTTTTCAATAAAAATATAAAAAATTACTTATATTTTTGTTTGTAAGCTTTTAGTTTAAGTATTTTTAGGAACATAGATGATCTTTTATATGGCTGCTTAATTTAGATATGCTTAAAAGAAATTAAAAAAAAACGGGGGATTTTCAAACTTAAGGTTAAAATATCTAATGTTACAAAAAGACAAAGTCTGAAGTTTGGATACAACAATCTATGTATGTTCATGCAAAAATTAGTAATCAACTCTGGAGTTGTGAAAAAAAAACAGAATAAAAAGTCCATATTGCCGGCCCAGGCCAAATATGCAGGAACCCATAGAGGATGCACTACATACAGATGGCAAAAAGTCGACTGTATACATTTTCTTAACTAATTTTTTCCCATAATTCTTAGATGATGATTATAGCTAAATATTTCGCTTACTTACGGTTATAAATCATTATTTTATACTTAGGTATGTATGTATGTATAAAAATACTCACCTTCGTCTATTAGCATGAAGGGCAAAATTGACACCCAGAAAAAATAATACAAGAAAATGGACACAGCGACTATAAGGACAATCTCTCCAACTTTAGCATTAGAAGCCATATATTTCGAATAAATTTTAAACAAAGGCTGCAGAAATGTGATAAATGTGTTGTTAACTTTTTCTCCGTTTAAATAACAATTTCACCAAAATTAGTAAACAAACAAATTGAAGTAAATTAAATCATTACAAGATTAATTAATGATGATCTGACATCAAAATATCAAATTCTAGCAGTGAATTATAATAATTACAGCTGTAATGAATTAACAAATAAAACAATACGAATTATTATAAATTGAATATAATTAATAATTAAATGAAAAAATTAATTAATTGATTGTGTATCAAATAACAGGTGGAAGTGTAGTAAAGATTAAATTAAATCAACATTCACTAGCATTCCAGCAAACGCCATACACAAACAATTATAATGTATATATGTATGTACATACGTATGTACAATATGAATACATTTTTATATTAAAAAAGTAATTCGTAAATACGCACCTTCAATTTCTACCCTCTCCTAATGTAGTTAGAAGGGAACTTTCTGGCGTCTTGTATTACGTATTACGTAAAAAATAAACAATTTCACACGTTAGCTCAGATTTATACGTATTAGAAAAACATCGCCCGATTTAATGAACTCCTTAAAAGCCCCAATGTCATTTGGAATTGTACGTCCAAGTCAATTCTTTTCGTTTTATATATTTTAAAGAAAATTGGTTAAATACGGTTAAGTCGCAAATGTCACAAGTTCTAAATTATAAATGCTTTTTCTTTTTTGTAAAAAAGAATATCAACTGTTATTCCTTAATTTCTGTACGAAGTTTACTTAAATTAATATTTTGGCTGAATAAATACTCGATCATTGTATATATTTTCACGAACAATATTATTTAATGTAAACAAATAAATAACAAGTTTATTAAAATTATGCACGCTGTTCAATCGAAGAAGAAGAACTATTCTTTTTGCCCAAGTCCCATATATACTAGATGGTAGCTATTTAAATTTGTTTTGTTGATTAAGCTGTCAAGTTCAATATTTTTGTGGCTGCAAAACTAAACATATCCAAAAACAACATAAACAATTAGCAGATTTTGACAGATAAAATAACTTTAACAAAAACAAATATCATGTTGTTATTGTAGATATTTTATGTGTTTAAGTGTTGCCATAATCTTTCATTATTCGCCTTGTTGAACCGAATGTCAAGGATGGGAAACTCTTTTTTTTATTTATACGGTTTATACAAGGTGGTGGCAGTTCTGCAACAACAACATTTCAGATGTATTTTGTTTTTGCATATGGTTTACGTAAATGTCAAAAACCATAAGTACGGAGAATTCATTTTAAGATTTTTTTGTATTTAATTAAAAAAGAAATACAAAGGTATACAAATTTTGTGAAAAACATAAATTCTGAAATGAATAATGTTTGTTTCAAACGAAAAATTCTACTCCTGCAGATTAATTTGCAAAATTAAAATAAGTGCCTGAAATCAAGTAAAACCATGGTAAAAATATCATATTTTTATCATGAGTAAAACATAATTTTTTGTGAAAAATAAACATAAAAATTTACATATTCATGAAAAAATTATATTACGAATAAATAAATCTTTGTTGCGAATGGATAATTCAGTCGGCCGGGAAAATACCTCATATGGGCTTGTTATACATATAAAGCCTTTCCAGAACATAGTTTTTATACCCTTCACCTTCGTGAGAAGGGTATATATAAGTTTGTCATTCCGTTTGTAATTTCTATAATATAATTTTCCGACCCTATAAAGTATATATATTCTGGATCCTTATAGATAGCGGAGTCGATTAAGCCATGTCCGTATGTCTGTCTGTTGAAATCAGTTTTTAGAGGACCCCAGATATCGGCGAAATCCGAATCTTCAATAATTCTATTAGACATGCTTTCGAGAAGATCGCTATTTAAAATCAGCAAAATCGGTCGGTAAATAACGGAGATATGAACAAAAATCCGAGACAACCTCTGAAAATTTCATCAAAAAATTGTTATAAAAGCAACAACAACACTGAATATAGAAAAAGATTTACATGTGTGTGTAGATGTATTTGGTTTTATTCAGCTGTGTATTTTTTTTTTGTTTGAAATCCAAACATACAAAAAATACACAGCAAAAAAATATGATTTGCATTTTTTGTTAATAATATTTTTTAATGAATAGAAAAAAGTATTTAAAACGTTTTCAATTATATGAGAGTAGATTGTGAGTTATTGTACAATAATTTTTATGCGAATAATGTAAGTTTGAAATTTAAAACTAACACAAATTTTTCCCAAGTGCTTTTGAAAACAATTTTTTTTACGATAAACAAAAACAAAATCTACGTCTCGTCAATGTTTACCAGCAATGAATCAGAGGTCGAAGTCGGCCGGCTTCTAGTCGGAGCTTAGCCGCCGCCGAACTATATTTAGTTGCTTGAGCCGCCGCCGAAACATTCGGCTTAAATCGACTCAAATTTTTTTAATGTTTTTATTAACAAGACTGTAAGATCAATTATGTTTAAAATACACTATGGTGAAGGGTATATAAGATTCGGCACAGCCGAATATAGCACTCGTACTTGTTTAGATTATATCTTTATTATATAGTTAATATATAAAACAATATTGTTTAATTTGTTAACATTTAATATATTTCAAAATTAAGCCATAACATAAAAACAAGCAGCCACTCTATGGCTAAATTCTTTATATGCTTGGTAGTTTTAAATTTTTTACTGGAATAATTTAAAATATGAAGGAAGGTAATGTTTTGTATAGCTGATAATTTATTTCTTAATTCGCCTGGTTTACGTAGCTGTCAAAGTTTGTTATTGTTTACATTTTTATACTTAACAAGTAAGAGTGCTATAATTGGCTGTGCCGAATCTTATATACCCTTCACCATAGTGTATTTTAAACATATTAGTTTTATAAATTTATTCGCGACTACATTATTATTACACCAAAAGCAAAACAAAATGAACAACAACGCTAAACGAAATAAAAAACAAAATATGCAAGGCATCAAAACCAACAGACATCCAAATATACGAAGAGAATTCACAAAACAAAATACACAACTCAATGACGCCAACAGCATCCAAACATACAAAACACACAGCTGAATAAAACCATATACATCTACACACACGGGTACATCGTTCTCTAATATACAGTGTTGATGTTGCTTATTTAACAAAGCATGAAAATATATGACATTTTTTATGAAATTTTCAGAGGTTGTCTCGGATTTTTGCTCATATCTCCGTTATTTACCGACCGATTTTGCTGAGTTTAAATAGCGATCTTCTCGAAAGCATGTCTAACAGAATTATTGAAGATTCGGATCTCGCCGATACCTGGGGTCCTCTAAAAACTGATTACAACAGACAGACAGACGGACATGGCTTAATCGACTCCGCTATCTATAAGGATCCAGAATATATATATAATATAAAATTTTCCGAAAATATAAAGTATATTTTCGGAAAATTATATTATAGAAATTACAAACGGAATGACAAACTTATATATACCCTTCTCACGAAAGTGAAGGGTATAAAAATTTCCATTAAACGGAGAAAAACTTCGTTAATATTTTGAATTATTTATGTCAAAAATCTGAAAATACCAAGCATCTCGTAAACAAATATCATTTTATTTAAATAATGGCATAATTAGTATGTATACAAATATGTTATTTAAGAAATATACTTTATATTAAAATTGTGTAGATAACGTGATTAACTAAAAAAGATCTCTTCCGGAACAGTTAATATTAAGAAACGCATATAGATTATTTGTTGAATTAAATTTTTATGTTATGTATAATACTTTGTATATTGATTGTATTTTTATATTAGTAATATTTGTATTTGTTGATTTTTCAATTCTCATAATAGTTTATTCGAAATAATACATTTACTACAAAAGGTTATGTGCCCAGGAAACTCAGAAAATTAAATTAAGAAAATTTTCAAGAAACTTCAAATAAAGAAAATTTTTTAAGATATTAAAAAAAGCAAGAATTTTTTAATAAATTTTACAAGATATTAAAAACATTTTATCAAGATTAAAATACTTCAAGATTATAAGAAGAATCTGTAAGTAAAAATTAATTTTTCAAAACACATCAAGCCTCTTAAAAATGAATTGGATTATCCAATCCTGAATCATGAATCATGAAGGAGCAGTTGATGTTATAGATGGTAAGTTAGTGAAACCAATACCACTACCAACCACCGCAGCAGCTGAAGAAAAGAAGATACACAGAGATGAAACAGATTTGTTCAGAAAGGCAAATAGTTATGCGAAGTCTATGATTACAAGCGCAGTAAGTGATGAAGTATACCAAAAGATAATGGATAAAGAAACTGCTGCAGAAGCTTGGGAATCATTATTGCTACAATTTGAAGCGAGATCCAAAGATCAATTATTCAAAATCTGTATTGATTTCTTTTCGTTCATGTGGAACACAAATGAAGATGTGAGTCTACATATTGCAAAACTAAAAAGCTTTTGGTTGGAACTGAACAACGGGTTAAAAGCAAGGAACGAAAATCAACTGCCAGATGTTTTATTAGTATGTAAAATTGTTCAGATATTGCCAACACAATTTGATACGTTTAAATCAAGCTGGACGCTTTTAACCAAGAATGAAGAAAAGAATTTTGATGAAATGTCAGCACAACTATGTATGTATGAAAGAAATTGCAAAGGAGCAAATGTGAAAAATGATGAAGCTTTAGTGGTGAATAATTTTAAAAAAGAAGTCATCATCAGCAAGTAACAAACAGAATAAGAAATCTGATGTCTGTAATTATTGCAACAAGAAAGGCCATTGGGTACGTGATTGCAGAAAATGGATCAACGATGGTAAGCCAGTAAAAGAAAAGATTAATTTGTGACGAAATAAACGCAATTAATGAAGATTTTTCAAATGATTGGTGAATTGATAATGGTGCAACCCGCCATGTTACGAATAATAGAAGTTTATTTAAAACCTTTGAAAAATTTAATAACTCGTGCAAAATTAAGGCTGCCGGTAAAGAAATTTTGGATGTCCTTGGGAAGGGAACTATAGAGATCAAATCAAAAGTAAACAACAAGGTACTCATATTTGATTTGACAGATGTTTGGTATGTTCCAAACATATCCAGGAACTTGTTCTCCGTATTGTCTACCCAAGATAAAATAAATAATAGTGAATTTAAGTCGACTGCTACTGTCTGTAAACTTTTATCAAACAATGAAGTTTTGTTAGTTGGGCATCTTATACAAAGCAGATATCGAACCAGTCATCTCAAGAACAATAAATGAAGTTAACTATACAGAAGCTGATAATACCTTGCAATTATATCATGAGCGATGGGGACATCAAGATAAACGACATGTTCAACAAAAACTCAAGACAGAACTTGGTATTAATGTTAAGTTAGACAACAAGTTATGCGAATCCTGCATTTATGGAAAGTCTCATCGGCAACCATTTGGAACTACAGAGAGAAGGCTAGTAGTCCAGGCGAGTTAATGTCATCCGATGTATGTGGTCCATTTCCAGTATCTTTTAGTAAAAAGAAATATTTAGATATATTTAAAGATTCATATACTAAATACTGTTTTGGCTACTTTAAACCATAGCCCACATGAGCTATGGTTTAAAAGAAAGCCTAGAATAAATCATTTAAGAATAATTGGAGGTGAATGCTATGCCCATGTTCCTAGTCAGAAGAGAAAGAAAATGGATCCAAAAGCAACCAAGGGCTACTTAATTGGATATGACACAGAAGAACGTTACCGAATTTATGTAAAAGAAAATCACAGTATATTATTATCAAGAGATGTTAAGTTTAGTGAAGAACTAATAAATTGTGATGATTTTCAAGATGCTGGTGAGAATATTTCGGTAAAATTATATTAAAATTTAAAAATTACGAAAAGTCGAAAAGGAAGTGGATCTAAGCAAGCCAAGGACTTCTCAGGACAGTCAGTATGCTGTAAGCGAATCCAAACCAGGAAGATAATTCAGATACTGAAGAAAACGAATTTTATGAAGAGTGTATAGAAGATGGTTATTTACACTCAGACGTAAGTGATTTTCACGGTTTCGAGGTAAATAAGCGTAACAGATCATTTACTAATGACGATGAGGAACCGATGAGCAAACGACTTAGAGATCGCACCTTATTACATAATTCAAGATTTCATGATTACATTATGCCGTCCCAAGATTTCCTAAGTCAAATTGAAACTCCGGTTACATTTGGCGATGCAATTAATAGCGCAGAAAAGAAAGAGTGGATGAAAGCCATGAATTCCGAAATGAATTCGTTAAAGGAAAACCAAACGTGGGAAATGGCTGATCTCCCAAAAGATTCCAAAGCTCTGCCATCAATGTGGTTATTTAAAGTGAAAACTAATCCTGATGTCAGTATAGACAAATATAAAGCAAGATTGGTAATAAAAGGCTTTAAACAGCGTAAAGGTGTAGATTACAATGAAACATTTAGCCCTGTAGCCAAATTGGAAACAATTAGAGCTATTCTAAGTGTAGCTGCTAGTCAAAACATGCATATATCTCAATTTGATGTTTCAACAGCGTTTCTTTATGGTCATCTTTAGGAAGGTTTTGATGATGGGTACTAAGAAGGTATGCAAACTTAAAAGAAGTTTGTATGGATTGAAGCAAGCCCCACGATGCTGGAACCAAAGTTTTGGGAAGTATTTATTGGAGCTTGGTTTTAAGGCTAGTGAAGCGGATCCATGCTTATATATGAGAGATAAAAATGGTAAGAAGTTAATACTTGGTTTCCTCGCCAATGTTAAAAGGTGAAAGTTTCGAACCAGGGAAAGAAAACATGAAGGGTTCTCAATTTCCATATAGACAAGCCGTAGGAGCCATCATGTATTTAATGTTGGGAACAAAACCTGATTTAGCCTAAAGTATTGGGTTCCTGTCTAGAACGTTAGAAAATCCTTCCAATGATGATGTTATCCGTGTCAAAAGAGTTCTTCGCTACATATCTGGAACAGTAAAGTACGGAATTTCTTATAAAAACAAGTCAGACCAAGAACTTAAATGCTACAGTGATGCAGACTTTGATGGATGTTTAAAAACGGGAAGGTCCACAACAGGTGTTATTGTGAAATTTGCTGGAGGAGTTATTTAATGGTTAAGCCAAAGGCAAACTATGGTTGCTACATCCACAACGGAAGCCGAAATAGTAGCAGCCTCAGAAGCAACTAAAGAAGTTATTTGGATAAGGCGCTTATATGCAGATTTAATTGGTTTGAATGACATTCCTTTACTTTACGTTGATAATTCTGCTGCTGTACGATTGGCCCAAAATCCACAATATCATAGACGAACAAAACATATTAGTTTGAAGCACTTCTTTGTTCGTGAAACAGTCAGTGAAAGAGAACTTGAAATTCAACAAATTTCTACTCAAGATCAATTAGCGGATTTGATGACAAAACCCTTACAACCTACAAGATTGAAGATGCTTTGTAATCAAATCGGTTTAGAAATCTCCAACATCACATAACAAGGGAAAGTGTTGAATTAAATTGTTATGTTATGTATAATACTTCGTATATTGATTGTATTTTTATTTTAGTAATATTTGTATTTGTTGATTTTTCAATTCTCATAATACTTTATTCGAAATAATACATTTACTACAAAAGTATTTACCCGGCAGCTAACTTCTACGTTATGGCTTAATTTTGAAATCTATTAAATGTTAACAAACCAAACAATATTGTTTTATATATACACTATTTAGATAAAGAGATTAACTAAAAAAGTCTGTTTCGGAACGTTTTATATTATAAAACCCATATGAGGTATTTACCCGTCCGGCGGCTGCTACATTATGGCCAAACATTGAAAATTACTCCGCCGGAGTAGAATTATCCATTCGCAACAAATATTCATTCATTCGTAATATAATATTTTCATTAATATGTTCTTTTTTATGTTTATGTTTTACAAAAAAATATGTTTTACTTAACTTCAGGCACTCACTTCATTTTTGCAAATTAATCTGCAGGAATAGAATTTTTCGTTTGAAACAAACATTATTCAATTCAGAATAAATTTTCCTCACAAATTTTAGAGAGATAACTAATATTACAAAAAAAATAATATTTTTAAAAAAATATAAGTCAACAGCCAAAACAAAATACTTATTTTATTTCATTGACTTATGTCACAGGGTTTACAGAGAAGTCACGAGCAAAAAGATATTTCCCTCTCTTTTGCACAAAACGAATTCAATGATTTTTTTAGCTGTATTTTATATACCTCTTCTCACCAAACAATTTCAAAATCAAACAAAAGCTGATTTCAAATGTCAAAAGTGTAATCTCTGTATACTTTGTGCTTATGTATTTTGTTTTCTTTTTTTGAATTCTGTTCGTATATTTGGATGTAGGTTGGTTTTATTGCGTTGTTTATTTTTATTTTGTTTTTCTGTGTTTTCGTTTTGTATGTTTAGATCCCTACAAACATTTTCTATTGCGGAAGTTACCGGTGTGAAACTTCCAAACGTGCTAAAAGCTCGCCAGCGATGTTGCGGAAGTATAAGAATTCTTGTCACCAGTCGGGAAGAACTGATGCCGAGCTGGGGAACGTCTAAGAGTAACGTGGAAGATATTCTGGAAGACCTGCATAAGAAACTTCTAGATGACTCTTGGAAGTAAAACTCTTCTAGATGTGACTAGGAAGTTACTTCTTGAAGAGACTACTTAGTATCATCTAGAAGTGTTCCTATCTTATCTTCTAGAAGATGAGTTTTCTCTTCTTCTAGAAGACGAGTTTTCATTTCTTCTAGAAGACGAGTTTTCTCTCCTTCTAGAAGAAAATAATAGGATATATTTCTAAATAACAGTTAGTTTTGTTGAGTTTCATTGCGATACAAATGGTTACAAGTCAATTTTAGACGTTTAAGTCATTTTTTGAAGGGGGGTTTGTATGGGGGCTAGGGTCAAATATAGGCCGATCATTACGAAAATCTGCAGCGTCATTTATACTTATATAAAACTTATTTGCGCCAATTTTAAAGAGATAGCAGAATATTTGACGTAATTATTGCATAAAAAGTTCAATTCGGGAGGTACGGTTGTATGGGGGCTAGGTGAAATAATAGACCGATTTTAACCACTTTCAAAAGGCTTCGTTCCTGTGCCAAAAAACATGCTTGGTCCAAATTTCATCAAATTATCTTGAAAATTGCGGCCTGTACCTTGCGCATAAGGTTTACATGGACAGCCAGGCAGCCAGCCGGACAGACGGACGGACGGACATGTCTTAATCGACTCAAAAAATGATTTTGAATCGATCGGTATACTTTAAGGTGGGTATTGGACCAATATTTTTGTATGAATTTCTTAGTAAAAACCTAACAATTTTAAATATTTTGGAATATGACAATTATAAGCAAACGGTTATTTATGATTAATACATCATTGGACGCGACTTTAAAATACCTTTTAAACGATACCCCGTATTGGATATTTTGTTTCAAAACAAACAAAATTTAAAAAAAAAATAATTCCAAAACACCTTTTTTTAATTTGGTCCAGCGGTCACTTAATATATTTTGGGAATCATCATAAAACAAAGCAAGGTAAATTTTGGGAGGGTAACAAAACCACCTTTTTGCTTTCCATACAGAGTGAGTCGGTCTAATGTACATATGTATCAAAAATTTAGAATTATTATTACCTTATAATAAGATAATTTTCAGGGAATCTGTATTAATATTCCAACTGCTGACTGCTATACTTCCAAAAATTGTAAAACGTTGGACTCTAAAATATTTTTGTAGTTCTTCATCAATTTTATGATTAATCCATCAAATTGTAAGAGTTATATTATGGAACGCATTAATCCTTCAACGAAATAAACCAAAATAATCTTATAATTAATAATGAATATACATACTTTTGTATTTATTGAAATTACCAGTTATACTTTAGGAAGCAATTAAAATAGGATTCTCTCATGTCCAATACATTTACCACCAAAGTTTAAACGGTCAGATCCATTTTTTACATTTTCTGCAAATAATCGACATTTTTAATGGAACCACGTGATGAAAAAAGAAATAAATAACTTACCAGATCCCTTTTTTTATATTTTAATTCGGTTAGAAGAATTTTAATAGGGGGTACAATATATGCTTTCTAAGAAATAAAATAATTAAAAATTAATAAATTTATTTATTTATTGTTCTGAATCAATAAAAACATTATCTTTCATGAACATTTTTTCAATAACTTGGAATTAAACCGTCTATAAAGATCTGAAATTACTATGTCATGGATTATTTTTTAAATTATTTACAGTCACTAACGATAGAAACACCTTAACGACCCTAAACGGGATATTGCTTTTGGCACTAATATTGCAATACTGTTTTTTGGTTGCTCTCTTCTAATACTTAGGTTCAATATCTTGGGCATGCTAAATATTAAGAATATTAGTATCATATGATAGGTCATAGAAAGACCTGGTGTTAATAACTAAAAAAGTACCTATAATTAGAATAATTAGATCCAAAGCTATATGAAAATTAATTAAATTGTATTTATTTAAAAAAGGTGGGTTTAAAACTATCTGATTTCAATATTAAATATCTTATATGGGCAATTTCGTGTCGAGTGACCCAAGTCAAAAAATAATTTATGTATAAAACAGTAGTATTAATTTCAATATAATAATTCCAGACCTAAACGCGCAAATAGTTTAAAAAAATTTGAAAATTAAGATTTAACTCAAATAAATGTAAATATGTTAAAAATGCAATGTTTATTAAATGAAAGCCGAAATGTACAACTTATACCTCATAACGAATTAAGAGAGAGTCGAAATTTAATATGAAAACATTTTTAATTAAACATATTAGACTTTTTTAAAAATAATGGAAATGGAAGCCGTTAAGTGTTGTTAACATATTCCTTTGATAGTATTTTAATATGACAACTTACTTTTTAATTTTATTTATATAATCCTTCCTTATACTTTTTGGTATATATTTAATACACTTTGCCAATTAAGAAAACCTTCTTAAATGTTAATAACAGTTGATTTTTAACACAACACTGTCATATTGTTTTTTCTTACTTAAGATTCACAATATTTTTATTACACTATTTTTCCATGAACATTAAATTCAATAACTCATTTAAGTTTTACGATGAATAATTACAACTGAACATGACTGAACAAAACACAAAACATCACTGAACTTAGCAAAATTTCTGCATTATTTATTTTTATTTTTTTTCACGCTAAAAATGGAGTATTTATATTTTTTTGTTTTTGTACTCTTCTTACTATCATCCGGAAGTAACCTAAAAGTATACTTCCAGACTGCGAAAACTAGAAATCAATGTATTTTGTTTTTGTAAAATGTATGCTCTCGTCTGACAATTGTACAGAAGTGACTACAATCCGCACTTCCAGATGAATAAAATACAACATTAATGTGAACACTCTTCAAACTGTCTTCCAGAAGTGACATAAACATACAAATCAAGAAGATACAAATTAGGAAACAATGTATTTTGTTATTGTAAAATGTGTGTTCTCACCCAACTTTCATACAGAAGTCACTAAAACGTATACTTCCAGATGAAAGAAATTCAACAGACATGGTTTTTTGTTTATGCAAAATGGGTGCACTCTTCTAACTATCATCCGGAAGTAACTTAAAAGTTTATTTCTAGGAGACGAAAATTCGAAATCAATGTATTTTGTTTTTGTAAGATGTGCGTTCTCGTCTGACAATCGTCCAGAAGTGTTTCTGACGTGACGACTGGGGTGATGCGCAATAGTTTTCTCTTTTAAATGTTTGAAGGGGATGTACACGTGTGTGTGTAGATGTATTTGGTTTTATTCAGCTGTGTATTTTTTTGTATGTTTGGAATCCAAACATACAAAAAATACACAGCAAAAAAATATGATTTGCATTTTTTGTTAAAATAAAATAATTTTCCCTTTTGTTTTGCAAATATATTTTTTAATGCATAGAAAAAAGTATTTAAAACGTTTCAATTATATGAGAGTAGATTGTGAGTTATTGTACAATAATTTTTATGCGAATAATGTAAGTTTGAAATTTAAAACTAACACAAATTTTTTCCAAGTGCTTTTTGAAACAATTTTTTTTACGATAAACAAAAACAAAATCTACGTCTCGTCAATGTTTACCAGCAATGAATCAGAGGTCGAAGTCGACCGGCTTCGAGTCGGAGCTTAGCCGCCGCCGAACTATATTTAGTTGCTTGAGCCGCCGCCTAAACATTCGGCTTAAATCGACTCAAATTTTTTTAATGTTTTTATTAACTAGACGTAAGATCAATTATGTTTAAAACACTATGGTGAAGGGTATATAAGATTCGGCACAGCCGAATATAGCACTCTTACTTGTTATAATTTCATTTATTAACTTAATTTCGATTAGGGAAGCGAAGCTCCCATTGAGTATGCTAGTATTTATTAATATTAAGATATAAATTCAATTTTGTTCTTTACTTCACAATGATTTATATTGGAATGCAAAAATTAATTATTTGACAAAAATCTGTAACAATCATTCTTTTGAGAGTATAACACAAAGAATAAATAAGAAGTGAAACGCTGTCAAAAAGTACCTAAGTCTACTGTCAGTCGGTACCTTACTCTAAGAATGTATTAGTAGAATTCTCAAGCCAACATAGTTGCAAAAAATCGGATTTAAAAATTAAAAAAAATATTTCATTTGAATTTATATTTTAGAAGATTTCTTTAAATATTTTGCAACATAATTTATCTATAAACATTATATATGAACGTATCTTTGCTTTTTAATCTGCAATATTGAAATAATAATTAAGTTAGTTGAAATATTTTTTCTTGTACCATACGAAAATTTACAACATTGTTCTTTTTTCGTTTTAATTTCAACAACAAAAATTAAATGTCAAAAAAATAAAAAATATTTTTTTTCGTTTGTAAAAAATTAAATCTTTTCGGGCTATTAAATATATTTAAAGTGTGCAAAAAAATACAGTAACAAATTATTGTGGTAAAAATTCAGAAGCCATACTACAGAACAAAATCTTTTAATATTGTACAAACTTGTTTTTCTAAAGAACTCACATCTCAGTAATGTGTATTTTTGCAAACTACGAAATTTAGAACACAATAAGGCAAAACATTGTCGGCTCATTCTAAATGACTCTACAAATAATTCGTCTGTATAGAACTGTGCATCTAGTTCCCAATCATATAGTAGTACATATAGGCAAAACTGAAGGGGTTTTCAAAGAAACATTTTTATTCTCTTCACACAGACGAGCTCTGAGAGAATAAAACAAATTTGTGAGAACTAAACGCACTCACTAAACATCAAATTTTCTTCTCAAAATTGCGAGTATATTAGCACTTATTAGTTTTTCTTATGACTTGAACTTAATGTTTACTATTTTTTTCAACACTTTTCATTTATTTAAAACCCCGAAAATAATTTATATTTTACAAACGAAAAAAAAAATTATTCTTTGACATTTTATTTAAATTAAAATTGAAAAATGAAAAGCTGTACATTTTAGTATTGAAAATTAAAAAAGTATTTAACATACTTTTTTTAATTCAACAAAAAAATAACAAAAAGACGTGTTTATAATACGTTTTGAGATAAAATGTATTTTCAAAACAATAAATAACTAATATTTTCATTCACAGCCATGTAAAATTTCATTAATAACACACAAAGAATAACGTCCAAAAAATACATTTTTTATTTAGTAATTTTTTTGAACAACTGTGTTTATTTTTGTGCTTCTACTAATACATTCTCACCAGTTAGGTCTTTGAAAGGGGACTTAGGTCCTTGACAATTAGTTTCGCCTATATACTACTATATGTTCCCAATATTGTGCGTATCGTTTCTACAATTAATTTGCATACATATGAAAATAGAAAATTATGTCATTGTTTTCATAAGAATTTTCTTATTACATATATAGCTCCAAATGCGCCTTTCACTTTTCAATAGACATAAAAACGTAGTTTTGATGCTGTTTAAGCAGCAATATATTTCGAAAATGCAGTATTCTTTTTTTCTTGTATTAATCAATATTATTTGTTTTCCTTTGAGTTGAAAACACAACTAAAATAAGCCACTACAATCCATTTTGAAATACTTTTTTAAACCTTTGACAATTAAGTGAATATTTTATTTTTTAAATAACATGTCATGAAAAAACAAATATTTATGTGTAAACGACTAGGATTTTAAAATTAGTTTTTCCAAAAACTAAATAGTTTTCGATTTGGTTTCATTTACTTCTGAAAGATTCCTGTTTGGTGGAGAACTTTTATAAACCGAAATAAAATGTTCTTTCAATGCGAATAATTTCTTATATACTTCTGCAATTTCAATTCCATCAACTGAAACTTTTTTAACACAATAATTTTTTCTACTTCCTATTATCTGAAAAATTTAATTATAAGCCCAGGGCCTTGCCTTTATTTCCTTTAACTTCTCATTAAATACATGTGACTGTTCCATTTCTATCTGTTCTTTTATAATAATTTTAATTAAGTCGATTTACTTCGAAAAAAGAATATATTCTGGAGTTCATCTGTTCATCTGTTGAATAATCTTTTTAAATTTTTCTGCCAGTTATATTTAATTTTGAACAATTTCTTTACTTTATCGGATAAAATATATTTTCTATTATAATTTTTTTTAATGAATATCAGGTATAAATTCAACAGAAGAATAAAATCATCTATAAAATAATCAATTTCCTCATTCGATAAGTTAATGTTATCTGGTGGGAAATGTATCAATATGGCATTACTCAGGCCAATTTTAAATATATTCCAATGTGTGTCTTTAAAAGAAACAAAATAATTCGTAGGGGTAAAAATAAAATTATAATCTTAAAATGATATTTGAAGTCTTAATGGAACATGGTCCGATAATGTTGGTAGTGTTGAGGTTTTACTATTTTGGAGAAAACTATCATACATATTGGTGCTAAGAATTAAACGATCCAAATGCTAAAGTTGTTGTTGATATCGCCCCATGAAATGTGTTTCGCGTTGAAGTTCAAACCTATTATGAACCCATCATAAGAGTTTGAGATATTTAAAATAGAGGAAAGCCCTTACACATTACAGTTACAGTCATTTAATTCTTCCATTTATATACACATTTAATTCGACAAATAAATTTGGAAATCTCAAATTTGGAATATTCACCTTTGAAACAAATATCGATTTTCTAACAACAATGCCGACACCTATTGTACTGTCGTCCTACAAAACCAAATAAATATCAAAAAAATACATTTGTATCTGGAAAAACTATTTCAATGTTAAATTGATTTCATATTATGTTCAGTTCAATTCTTCTTTCTATATGTAGAAGAAAACCTACATTAAATGTTACGGACCATAGACATTTTGAATATCTTTAATGAAGCTCCAGCATTCTTCCCTTGCTTAATCTTTTGACGGTTTCTCTAGTCTGTCCTGTGATGGTATATCTTTCGAATTATTGAATAAACTTGTAAAAGGTTTATATGTAGTAATAGCATTCGATGTATTCAATGCCCTTGCAACATTTTCAGTTACCGATCGTTTTCTATCGTTTGCTTCCTGATTTGACTTCTTTCACAAAGATTGACATTTCCCAGAAATATAGGTGGACAGAACGTGTTTTTGGGACTAACTTGAGTTTGTGTGTCGTTTTCAATTTTGGGGAATAAGGTTTCCGTGTGTTACTACTGACTGGCCTTTTGGCCTCAATCAATGTCTTATTAAAATTCTTAAATTTACATATTGACAAATAAATTTTAATGTCACCTTGAATATTTCTTTTTTTGTTTTTGACAGTTTGAAATTCTTCTTCTAGTGAAGAAACTGAAAATGCCTCATGATCCATATAGCTTTCTTTCGAAATTTTGGGATCCTTGAGAATTTTTATTTAATTCTATTTATGATGGTTGACTTGATCAAAAAATTCTTTACCAAGCTTTGAATTTTTGATAACATTATAATTGTTTGTTCTATTTTTGGATTTCATTGGTCATCTGTGCTTTCGCTTGGCAGCCGGAAGGTTTTACATTTGTCTGGACGTTGAGACTCACACAGGCCTCATTACTAGCATTACAAGAAATTGTAATGGGAGGTCTACCTACAGTTTGAGAAAGTAATGGTTCCTTTTCAATTTTATTTCCTCAGCCGCAAACTCAAAAATTGCCCAACTATTTTTTTGCACAAAAACTTCAAATAGAATTTTTCCTTTTTGTTAAAGAAAAACAAAAAACTTTTTATAATTTCAAACTGTTTTTGGTGAGTTTCGCTTAAGTTATGAACCGTTCGGCTGTAACTGGCTTATATCTTATATAAAACTTCAATGGGTGAAATATCTATCAACGTTTTCATAGCCTTGGTTGATACTAATGGTACCACTTATACAATAGCAGCATGTCTGCTGAACTCCCTGTAGTGGTTTGATGTTACACTTCTTGTTCAATGAAGTCCACCAGATTATTGAAGAATAAGTTAGAATTGGTTTAATTACACTTTTATAAAGCCAATGTGACATAGTAGGTCTAAGGCCCCATTTCATGCCTATGGTTCTCCTACATAGCGTCCAGCAACGATGTGCCTGTTGATCCTTTTCCCAATTTTTGTATCTCCATTATAAGTTCTGGTTTATTATTTATTGTCTTTCTTTTGAAAAGACAGATTTGCGCCTTATGATGCAGTTATGGAGCAACATGTTAACATAACACTGATGTAAGGACTAAATAAAAGTATCAGTGTGTACCTAACATTTTCATATGAAAGTTTGAAATTCTGGTTCTATCTGATTTAATTGTGTATAAAAATTCCATTCAGTTACATATCTGCATTTCATTAATAAAAACATTTGCTAATCTACGATAAAACAAATATTAAACTTATTGCATTTTTTATATATAATAGACGTACTTACATAGGGATTTGCTTGCAACTGGACCTAAATTTTGCATGCACTATTTATTCTCTCATTTGAAGGGATATATTTGAAAATATCGTTTTTATGCAAAATGTTTCAAAATTATATTTTAATAATTAAAAAAAAATAATTTATTCCAACACATGTCAAACAAAAATTAGTCTACAAGTGGCGCCATACAACTACTGCTAGTACTAGTATTTTTCCATATAAACTCTAACCCAATTTGTACTAGTGTCTGTTGTTCTAGTATTAGCACTAGAGGAATTAAGACAATTATCGCTTCATTTCCTGCAGGGAAATATAACATTTCACATGTTTACTGATGTCTTTTGATAATTACTAGGGTATTCACATGATTAATCGTCGATCGGTTAATCTATAAATTTTTGACGATTAATCGCTTGAATAAATGAAAATTTGAAATAACGAATAAACCGAATAATTTATAAAAATTAACCAAATAAAATATTAATTCAATATTTTTATAATAAATATACTTTCTGTATTAACTTCTTAATTATTTTTCTATAATGAAGAATATTTGTTGGATGATTTTTATAACAGTTCTTCAGAAACATTGTAATAAGTTGTTCTGATTAACCTACTTCTAGAATGGGTTCATGCAGAAACATTTCAGATATATCTTAAAAATAATGAAATCGACTTTACTTCTTTATCCAGTTTGAGGAATAGTGTTGTGTTCACATGGAAGTTTTAATAATAAATCGCAATTTAGCCCACCGTACGTAGGTGCATAAAGTAATTGTGATGTGGTTATATCATTATCGCGTTCATAAATTAAGGTTTGTTTTATCATTTTTATAGGCATTAAACAAAGAATCTTTTAATAAATAGTAGGTTTGTTTACCAGTTTTCTTTGTAAATAAGCGAGTGTAAATGTCGAAATACTATTCTACTTTGATGTCTTAAAATCTTAAAGAATTTGACATTTGTTCGTTAACTTTCGATTAAACCGTTCAGTAGCGCTGTTTCAACTTTTAAATAAAATTTAATATTCTAAAAGCATAAATAATCTGCAAATTCTTAAAATATTTTATTAGAGTGCAATCTTCTAATTTTAAATATTTTGATAAACGAATCAAACATGGAAATAAATATGAATATTGGGGAGGAGGTAAGTTAAATTATTTCATTTTCACAATTAGATATAATTATGTCGTATTATACCCGGAGTCCGTAAGTATCAATTCTGGTTTCAAAAGAACTCTAAAGTTTAAAGGATATACAAATTCAAAAGAAAAAAACAGTTTTTTATTTAGCCTTGATCTTTACATTCCATTAATATTATTTAACTTGACTGGACAAAAAAAAAAAAAAAAACTAAAATTAATACAATTTAAAATATTTATTAATTGTCATAAACAAAATTCTGACCACTTTTTTGTAACTAATTTCATTTATAATATGTATGAACTTATTAATAATTCTATACATTCTTATAAATTAAAATAAATTGTATTATTTTATGCTTTAATTTGATATTAATATTGTAGCACAGTGCTATTTGAATATCTGCAATTTGACTTGTTTTATAAGGAAAAATACTGAAAAATTACACATTAAACAAATAATAACAAGTAAAAGTGTTTGTGACACCCTACATAATGTATAGGTTAAATGAACATTACTTTTCAATAAAAGTATGCTTAAACGATAAAATTAAGGATATTATGCAATATTGAAATTGTGCAACATAAAGTGCTCCTATTTTTTTAAGAGGGAAATATTATCAGAATTTTGACTTTTACAGTTTATAGTTAACAATTACCCGATTTTAATAAAACATCATTAGATATTTATTTTCTAAAATGTCAAACAATGAAATTTTCCAGAAATCCGTCGTGAAAGTGAACTTTAACAGGTATTAATTTTTATTTCTTATTGTGCTATTCCCTAATTTATGAGATCCCCAAAAAATTTTTGGCGAAAATTTTCAATTTTTAAATAGTAACCATAAAAATTAACATTTATTTAGAATCAGATATACATCAAGAATTATAGAAACATAGATTGCGCATTCAGTATGTAAAAAAATGTTCGTTCTGCGCATGTACGTCATATCAGCCTAGAACTTGAGAAAAATAAAAGCAAAACATAAACAAAGTGACATTTTTGGAAAATAAAAAAATATTTCAATACAAATAAAATACATAATACAAATAAAAAAAAACTAATTTCGCACGCCTTGGAGTTGTTGGTGCTTTTGCAATTTTTCACAGCGCATTTCATATTTAAAGTATTTTATTTTTTTAAATTTTTACAAAATTTTTTGACGTTTTTAAAATTTTTTTAAATTTTTTTTTAGACGTCAATCACTTTATTTGCTGATGTGACGTAGCACATCGAACACCTGTTGATTTAAACCAAAAAAAACCTGCGCAATGCGTAATCTATATTTTTATAATTCTTGGATATACATAACTATTTATGATAAGACCCCCAAAGGTTAAGAAAATCGAAATGGATCAATTTTTATTTAAGAGATATTTAAATAAAGAAATTATTTTTACTGGAGTAACAAAAAGAGTCGTCTATCGGCGCAATTTTTACTTACATACTTATCTAACTCTTAATAAACTAGCATCATATAAATATGGTTGCGGTATGTCACTATTGTAAATCTGTTATCATTTGATTGCTATCTGATAAGAATTGAATATAAAATAATTACAAAAGGTTAAAATACTGAAAAGTGCAAATCACGTTTAGGCAATAACTGATAATGAATACATACATTTAATGAAACATTGTTTTTTATAGTTTTACGATACATTTATATTAGTAAACATTCTAATTAGCCTTTTTAAGTCATTATAGTGGGGAGGGTATTGGTCGCACAAAAGTTATAAGTCCTATTACCAACATTAAAATATACTTAATCTTTAAATTCGTTATCTGTCGGTTCATCTTACCTCCCAATACTTGGTACTTACTTCCGCTTACACAACAACTTATTTATCAATGACCACTACATACTGTGGTAAATTCTGATTTACTTTTTAGAGCTCCATTAATGGCTTCCATATAATCATCTGAGAAAAATAGCTTTTTGTGTGAAAAAATCATGAAAAAATAATAATAAGTTATAAAAGAATTTGCAAATTAATAAGATTATGTACTACAATTTGGACCTGTCAAAATAATATTTATTTTTGGCAGAAAAGCAAAGTATTGCATAATATTTTATTATAACCCATTAAAATAGGTAAATTCGACTTTTAAGAATTATAGCTTTTGATTTAAAACAATATGCTATTTCGCATATGAAGAAATACGTGAAACAGTGATTTCTAGGGGGAAAACATAATCTCGATAGGAAATATTGTGAGATGTGCAAATAAAATGATAACAAACTATCATATCTCACAAATTTAAATTAAAATTTCTGGACTTCAAACCAATAATTTTTGTTTAATAATTAGAGGCATAGTGTGATAAATTAAAGTTAAGTAATATTAAAATATTTATCTGCTAAAAATTACTAAATCTATAACCAGGTGACTATGAGAACGCATTTGAAATGTTTATAGCTGAAGTAAAGTACTATTCTTGAAAACAACGATGTGATAACAATGTAAGAGTATGTTAAAATCCATTGGGATTGCTATTTGATCATTTATATTTTATATGATATTTTATTTTGTAGAAAGGGTTTTTGATCTTATGTAAAAAGTCCTCCAAACTCTAAATATATTCCAAAAATATTCAAAAAGGCCGCAAAATATGGTTCTTTTAGTACTACGGTATTTTGACGCTTTGCGTTTATTCACCCATTACCTATATAGTACCTAACATGTAAGTATCAGAATATATTAAAATTCGTATGCAAATTATATTGCCGAATATATCTGATGATATTTAACTAATTTCGGTCATGAAATAATACAAAGGCCGACATAACAACCGAAAAAAGTCAAAAACTATACTCTGGACAATAGAGCCGATGTAACTGAGGGGTCTGCCCAGAGTTCCGATTTAATTTCAATGAATAATTTATATGTTGATGTAAAGAGAAAGATATATGAAATTAAATTAACCAACAATTATGATTTTTGGTGCACTGTGGAATAGGCATGGTTGTCCGTTCCTCCAGAAATTAAATGAAATGTGTTGGCTAGCCCCCCATGGATCTAGGACAACGCAACCAAAAGCTAATAATAAACCTTAAAATTAATTTGACACAAAACTACTACAATTATGAATTCTTTAAAACATTTTCTATTTATAACCTACACCACTATAGTGAGGAGGGTATTATACGTTTGTGTTGATGTTTGTAACATACAGAAATATGTCCATCCGTCCTTCTGTCCGGCTGGCTGTCCATGTAAACCTTGTGAGCAACGTATAGGCCGAAATTTTCAAGATAATTTGATGAAATTTGGACCATTTTGGCGAAATGGTTGAAATCGGTCCATTATTTCACCTAGCCCCCATACAAACGTACCTCCCGATTTGGTCTTTTTATGTCATAATTACGCCAAATATAATATTATCTCCCTAAATTTGGCACAAATAAGTTTTATATAAGTATAAATGACACTGCAGATTTTCGTAATGATCGGCCCTTATTTGACCTTAGCCCCCATAAATCTCCCCTTCAAAAAATGTCTTAAACGTCTAAAATTCAACTAAACAAACTGTTATTTAAAATTATACCCTTTTCCCAAATTTAATAAGGGTCGGCCCATGTTTGACATATATTCTATATAAAGCCTCATTTAGAAAATTTTGTTTTTTTATCAATAAATTGCATAAATACTTTGAAATTAAGGTATAATCTATATATATAAAATTCTAACGTTACTGACTGACTGACTGATTGACTGATTCATCATCGCACAGCCTAAACGGTTAGAGCTAAAGAGCTGAAATTTGGACAGGGGGTTGGTCTCCCACCAAATAGATCCACTAAGACGGGATTTTTGGAAATTCGAATGTTTAGGGGGTAAAAAAGGGTAAAAACGGGTAAAATCGGTAACCTCATATCTCCTAAACTAGAAAAGATACAAAAATAGTTTTAAGCTTATCGTCATTCATTTAAAAAATAAGCGGACAGGTGTCTGGCACTTTTTTCAATTTCGGCCCCTTTAGGGAATAAACGGGTAAAAACTGTATTTTGGTACTTTTTTCGCACCCCATGTATCTTTTAAACCAGTGAACATTCAAACAATATTTTTGACTCCTTCATAACTTGACGAAAAAATAAAAATATAAATTTAGTACTTTTTGGTTATTCGGATTTTTAAGGGGTGAAAATTGTACCTATTTTTGGTACTTTTTTCATAAAACATTGATTTTGGTTTATTAACTTATACATATAAATACGTAATAACGGGCTCCCACTACGATGTTGCAACATTTTGGAATAGAATTTTTATTTCGTTAATGGGTAGAAAAAAGTACTAAAAGGGGTAAAAACTGGAAATTTGATTTTATTCAAACAAAATGATCCAATTTATATAAAATTTTTAGATTTAGAAACACTAAATATGCTAATGAGGTGTTATTTGGAAACCCGATACCAAGTGATATTTTTTGGTACTTTTTCATTCTCCATCTGGTAGTTTTTGAGTTTTCTTTGATATTGAAATCGAAACATGAAATTAATAATAAAGACACTTTTCGGTACTTTTTCGTTCTACACAGGTATTTTCTTGAGTTTTCTTTAAAATTAAACCTAGAAGCATGAAATTAAGCATGTAGAGCCCGGAGTAAGTGAGAATCTATAAAAGAGGACTTTTTGGTACTTTTTCGTACTTCGACTGGTACTTTTTGAATATTCTATAATATTGAACCTAGAAACATGAAATTAAGCATGTAGAGCACGTAGTAAATGAGAATCTATAAAAGCAGTATTTTTGGTACTTTTTCGTTCTACAAAAGGTACTTTTTGAGTTTTCTATAAAATTTAAACTAGAAAAATTAAATTAAGCATGTAGAGCCCGGAGTAAATGAAAATCTATAAAAGGGGACTTTTTGGTACTTTTTCGTTCTTCAAAAGGTACTTTTTGAATTTCCTATAATATTGAACCTAGAAACATGAAATTAAGTATGTAGAGCCCGGAGTAAATGAGAATCTATAAAATTGGACTTTTTGGTACTTTTTCGTTCTTCAAAAGGTACTTTTTGAAATTCCTATAATATTGAACCTAGAAACATGAAATCAAGTATGTAGAGAATGGATTAAGTGAGAACTTATAAAAGGGGACTTTTGGTACTTTTTCGTTCTTCAAAAGGTACTTTTTGGATTTTTGTATAATATTGAACCTAGAAACATGAAATTAAGCATGTAGAGCCCGGAGTAAATGAGAATCTATAAAAGGAGACTTTTTGGTACTGTTTCGTTCTAAAAAAGGTACTTTTTGAGTTTTCTATAAAATTTAACCTAGAAACATGAAATTAAGCATGTAGATCCCGGAGTAAATGAGAATCTATAAAAGGGGACTTTTCGTTCATCAAAAGGTACTTTTTGAATTTTTTATAATATTGAACCTAGAAACATGAAATTAAGTATGTAGAGCCTGGATTAAGTGAGAACATATAAAAGGGGACTTTTTGAAACCTTTTCGTTCTTCAAAAGGTACTTTTTGGATTTTTGTATAATATTGAACCTAGAAACGTGAAATTAAGCATGTAGAGCCCGGATTAAGTGAGGACCTATAAAAGGGGACTTTTTGGTACTTTTCCGTTCTTTAAAAGGTACATTTTGAATTTTCTATAATATTGAACTTAGAAAAATGAAATTAAGCGTTTAGAGCCTGGATTAAGGGAGAACCTATAAAAGTGCACTTTTTGGTAGTTTTTCGTTCTTCGAAAGGTACTTTTTGTGTTTTTTATAATATTGATCCTAGAAACATAAAATTAAGCATGTAGAGCACGTAGTAAATGAGAATCTATAAAAGCGGTCTTTTTGGTACTTTTTCGTTCTACAAAAGGTACTTTTTAAGTTTTCTATACAATTTTACCTAGAAAAATAATTTCATTTTTCTAGGTAAAATGTAGACATGTAGAGCCCGGAGTAAATGAGAATCTATAAAAGGGGACTTTTTGGCACTTTTTCGTTCTTCAGAAGGTACTTTTTGAATTTTCTATAATATTGAACCTAGAAACATGAAATTAAGTATGTAGAGCCCGGAGTAAATGAGAATCTATAAAAGGGGACTTTTTGGTACTTTTTCGTTCTTCAAAAGGTACTTTTTGAATTTCCTATAATATTGAACCTAGAAACATGAAATTAAGTATGTAGAGGATGGATTAAGTGAGAACCTATAAAAGGAGATTTTTGGTACTTTTTCGTTCTTCAAAAGGTACTTTTTAGATTTTTGTATAATATTGAACCTAGAAAAATTAAATTAAGCATGTAGAGCCCGGAGTAAATGATAATCTATAAAAGGGGACTTTTTGGTACTTTTTCGTTCTTCAAAAAGTACTTATTGAATTTCCTATAATATTGAACCTAGAAACATGAAATTAAGTATGTAGAGCCCGGAGTAAATGAGAATCTATAAAAGGGGACTTTTTGGTACTTTTTCGTTCTTCAAAAGGTACTTTTTGAAATTCCTATAATATTGAACCTAGAAACATGAAATTAAGTATGTAGAGGATGGATTAAGTGAGAACTTATAAAAGGGGACTTTTTGGTACTTTTTCGTTCTTCAAAAGGTACTTTTTGAATTTCCTATAATATTGAACCTAGAAACATGAAATTAAGTATGTAGAGCCCGGAGTAAATGAGAATCTATAAAAGGGGACTTTTTGGTACTTTTTCGTTCTTCAAAAGGTACTTATTGAATTTCCTATAATATTGAACCTAGAAACATGAAATTAAGTATGTAGAGGATGGATTAAGTGAGAACATATAAAAGGGGACTTTTGGTACTTTTTCGTTCATCAAAAGGTACTTTTTGAATTTTTTATAATATTGAACCTAGAAACATGAAATTAAGTATGTAGAGCCTGGATTAAGTGAGAACATATAAAAGGGGACTTTTTGAAACCTTTTCGTTCTTCAAAAGGTACTTTTTGGATTTTTGTGTAATATTGAACCTAGAAACGTGAAATTAAGCATGTAGAGCCCGGATTAAGTGAGGACCTATAAAAGGGGACTTTTTGGTACTTTTCCGTTCTTTAAAGGTACATTTTGAATTTTCTATAATATTGGACCTAGAAACATGAAATTAAGCGTTTAGAGCCTCGATTAAGTGAGAACCTATAAAGGGTACTTTTTCGTTCTTCAAAAGGTACTTTTTGAAATTAAATTGAAATTAAGCATGTGGAGCCCGGAGTCAATTAGAATCTTTAAAAGCAATCAGGGACTTGAGTAAATGAAAATTTAAACTGGAATATTTTCTGGTACTTTTTGAATTTTCTTTAATATTGAACTTAGGAACATGAAATTAAATAAAATAGGTCCTTTGGTACTTTTTCGTAATTCACTGGTACTGGTACTTTTAGAGCTTTCTAAAATATTGAATATATTAACATAAAATTAAACACGCAGTATCCCAATTGAACGAAAATTGGTACTTTTTTGTTCTTTTACTAATACTTTTTTCTAATTTTCTGTAATATTGAGACTAGAATCATAAAATCAAACTTAAAGAGTTCTCTAAAAGGGGAATTTTTGATATTGCAGATATATATACATTTACAATAATGATATTTATTTTATTCCATTACAATGAGGGTAGCGAAGCACACTGGGTATAGCTAGTTCAACATAAAAGTTTCTTTATGAAATATAAAAATTTTAAAAACATACTCATGGTGTAGGGTATTATATGGTCGGCGATGCCTGACTATACTTTCTTACTTGTTTTATTTAACATTTAAACACAAGTCGTGTAATTATTTTGACATACAATACCAGCAAAAAAATAACTTTCAAAGAAGTGAAAAAGACGTAGAACTTACTCCATTGAAGTACTGAAAAAGACCTTATGAAGTGATTATTTTAACGCAGGCTTTGCGTTTTGTTCTTTTTATTTGATTCCAAATTTGTAACACACAGAAATATGTCCATCCGTCCTTCTGTCCGGCTGGCTGTCCATGTAAACCTTGTGAGCAAGGTATAGGCCGAAATTTTCAAGATAATTTGATGAAATTTGGACCATTTTGGCGAAATGGTTGAAATCGGTCCATTATTTCACCTAGCCCCCATACAAACGTACCTCCCGATTTGGGCTTTTTATGCCATAACTACGCCAAATATACTATTATCTCCCTAAATTTGGCACAAATAAGTTTTATATAAGTATAAATGACACTGCAGATTTTCGTAATGATCGGCCCTTATTTGACCTTAGCCCCCATAAAACTCCCCTTCAAAAAATGTCTTAAACGTCTAAAATTCAACTAAACAAACTGTTATTTAAAATTATACCCTTTTCCCAAATTTAATAAGGGTCGGCCCATGTTTGACATATATTCTATATAAAGCCTTATTTAGAAAATTTACTGCATCTGAAGTCATTCTCAGGAAGTATTTTTTATGTTCTCTTTTTTGGAAGTTATTAAGAAGTGAAATGGTAGTATTAATACAACTAATTTGACTTAAATTACACACATTTATCAATCAACTTCAAAAAAATGGATTTAATTCAAAACAAGTATGAATATATAGTCGGGCATATCCGACCATATGATACCCTACACCAGTCAGTATGTATGTTAAAAATGGGGATTATTTAAAAAAATAAAGCATTTGGTTTATTTTTTATACCCTACACCACTATAGTGGGGAGGGTATTATACGTTTGTGCTGATGTTTGTAACATACAAAAATATTGGTCCAATACCCACCTTAAAGTATACCGAGATTTAGCTATGTCCGTCTGTCCGTCCGTCTGTGTGTGTGTGTCCATGTAAACCTTGTGCGCACGCTACAGGTCGCAATTTTCAAGATAATTTTATGAAATTTGCACATACACTTTTTTGGTTCAAGGACGAACGCTATTGAAAATGGTTAAAATTGGTCCATTATTTCTCCTAACCCCATACAACCGTACCCCCCGAATCGGGCCTTTAGGCTCATAATTACGTTAAAATGTATTATAATGTCAACAAAAATCAACAAAAAATAGTTAAATAGAACAATAAATGACAATGCTAATTTTTATAGTGATCGGGCCTCATTTGACCTTAGCCCCCATACAAACTCCCCTTCAGATATTGAATATTAGGTCAAAATTAACTTATTATTACTAATAAAACGATTAAAATCTACATAAATGACTTTGAAGTAGCCGTTATTTCATCTACCAAAATTTATAAGGATAGGCCCATATTTACCCCTTCTCCCTATAAGCCCTCTTGCAGAAAATCTTTTTTTTTTTTGTCAATAATAAGAAAAATATACTGGTGTAGGGTATCATATGGTCGGCAATGTCCGACTATAAATTCATACTTCTTTTTTTGCAGTTATTTATCATTAGGAAAGTTATATGTTTCAATTAATTAATTAGATTACTGATTTATGCATTTTTTTATTTATAAATATGTACATTAATTATTTGATTATCTTAATTTAGTAATGAGTTTTGTGCGTTTCGGGAAGGACCTTGTATTATGACCAATTAGGGACCAATCCAGAAAATTGTTTCTCTGAATGAATTCTATTACCATAAAATTTTTATTGTGTGCGTGTTTTACACAGACAAACGGACAAAGCTAGATCGACTCATAATTTGATAAGGACCCAGAATATATATACTTTGTTGGGTCTCAGATTACTATTTCTTGGTGTTTACACACGGAATGAGAGTAGATATAATGAAAGAGAGCTTTGTATGAGGAAATTTCGTTAATTTTTACTAAATCGCTTTTTTAATTTTTACTTAATTACTTCGTAAAATTGAATATATTTCTTCAATATAGGTACATGTAAACATATAATGAGTTGAAGAAATTTCGTTAAATTGAACAATTTTATTTTATTCAAATTGAATAAAGACATATTATTATTGGTTCCCTTTAAAGCAGCGTTGCGCAAGAGAGTAAAAATTACAAAAATTATCTTTAATTGCTTAACAAAATTAAACAAAGTAGGTTGATGTCGCTTAGTTTCAGAAATTGCAAACAAAATTTGTAAAAACAACAACATTATTCGCAAAAAAAGTAACTTGCAAAAAAGTCTTACACTCCAAAAACTTTTCAAGGAATGCATAATAATAAAAATAAACAACAAGAATATTTTTAATACGTTTTTTATTTTTTATATTAAGCAAGTATGATTAATATAAAAGTATATTAAGCAAGTATCGGGCGTAGCCGACATATGATACCCTACACCAGTCAGTATGTATGTTAAAAATGGGGATTATTTAAAAAAATAAAGCATTTGGTTTTTTTTTTAACTGTATTTCGGAATATTTTTACTTTTTTTGGCAAAAAAAGAGATTTTTTTAAGAGGGCTTAAAGGGGAGTAGGGCAAAATATGGCCCTATCCTTAAAAATGTTGGTAGGGGGAGTTAAGTCTTCTTCAATATTATTTATGTATTATTTGACCTTTAAGTCATTTTCTGAAGGGGAGTTTGTATGGGGGATAGGGTCAAATGAAGCCCGATTATTACAAAAATCGGAAGTGTCATTTAAAGTTCTATAAAACTAAGTTTTGTCGACTTTTGTTAACATAATGGATCATTTAAATTAATTATAAGCCAAAGGCCATATTTGGGGGGTACGGTTGTATGGGGGCTAGTCGAAATAATGGACCCATTTTAACCATTTTCAATAGGCTTCGTCCTTGGGCCAAAAGAAGCTTGTGTGCCAAATTTCATCCAATTATCTTGAAAATTGCGGCCTGTACCTTGCACACAAGGTTCGTCCGTCAGCCAGCCAGACGGACGAACGGACGGACATAGCTTAATCGACTCAGAAAATGATTCTAAGCCGATTGGTATACTTTAAGGTGGGTATAGGACGAATATTTTTGTATGTTACAAACATCAGCACAAACCCAATATACCCTCCCCACTAAAGTGGTGTAGGGTATAAATATACCTTCAGTTTCAAAAAAAAAAAAAAATCATCACTTCCATATAATGTAAAAAAATTCACTTTCTGCTACTTTAAAGTGGTGCTTAATGTTATTCTTTTGAGAGTACTTCGTTTTATTTTTGCTGAAACTTCTTTGACTTTAAAAAAAAAACCTAATTATTTTCAATTAATATGAATTTATATGATTCCGTGTTTTCTTTCATAAATTCTTAACACATTTCGCAATATTTTAAGCCAATGTACGTACACCACTTTTAAAAAATATGCGTTTTTTTTTCTAATTTTAAATTTACTATGGGAGTGGTGCAATTGTTATTTTCCACTAAAGTCCTTACCTGTTGGTTGTACCTAGCCTATTAATTTGTTTTTAGTCGCTCATCACGAATGTACTCTTCGTAATCGTGAACAAAGACAGTTGCTTATTTACTGTACACCAAGTAAGCGACAGTGTCAGTCGTACTTAAATGTTTTTAATAATAACCTATTTACTGATTACAATTCATTGACTTCTTTTGACTACATCTTAGCAGTCTCATTGTAGACTGTAGAGTGACGATTAACAAGCCCATGTTAAAATGGTAGATCACCTGTATAGTCAGGTGGCTAGGGGCTACAATAAATGATATGTCAAGTGTTTAGTTCGGGAATGTCCCGATGAACTGCTGGGAAAGAAACAAAAACACTACCGACATCACGTATATGATATAGAGTTACAAAATTTAGATTTATATTTGTATATAAATAGTTTCATTTTTGTTGATGACTGTTGAGAAATAACTTTTTTATCATAACGGACCTTCGCCATGCATTATTCGTATTGGTTCTAAAAGATTAAGATTTGACGCGAAATTTATTCCGTTCAAAATATATAACATATTAATACATGCATAATACATATGTATATATTATATACATTTTCAGTTAAGAAATGAAGGTAAAAAGAAAAATGCGACTTCAAAAAATGAAAAACCACATCTATTGTATGGAATAAATGACAATCCGCCATGGTATTTGAGTATATTTTTGGCATTTCAACATTATTTGACAATGATTGGTGCGATCGTGTCTATACCATTTATTTTAACTCCAGCACTTTGTATGAGCGATGAAGATCCTAATCGAGGCATTCTGATATCAACGATGATATTCGTAACTGGAATTGTGACTTTCTTCCAGGCAACATGGGGAGTTCGTTTGCCGATTGTTCAGGGCGGTACTATTTCATTTCTGGTGCCAACTCTGGCAATATTGGCATTGCCACAGTGGAGATGTCCCGCGGAAAATGTAATAACGGAAATAAACGATGACGATCGCCAAGAATTGTGGCAGGTTCGAATGCGTGAATTATCGGGGGCAATAGCTGTTTCAGCCATGGTACAAGTTGTGTTGGGCTATACCGGTTTGGTGGGAAAGATTTTGCGTTTTGTAACTCCTCTTACAATAGTACCCACTGTTTCGCTCGTGGGTCTTACCTTATTTGAGCATGCTGCGGAAACGGCTTCCAAACACTGGGGTATTGCCTTTGGGTATGTATATTTAATAAAACAGGTAAATGCTATTTGCAATTAATAATTTCTTTATTTACTTTTATTTTAGAACTATCAGTTTACTTACCCTCTTTTCCCAAATAATGTCAAACATAGCCATACCTGTCCCTGTTTATCGAAAAGGTTATGGTTTGGAATGGCAGCCATTTCTACTCTTTCGTTTATTTCCGGTAAGTCTTTAGGAGTAAAATATCAAACATCTTATAATATGTTAAACATCAAGTGACCCAACTCTTCCGATCGGTAACAACTCAGAGAATTCTTCACCGATCTTGCTGATGTTAGACATCGGTTTCAAAAGTAAGGTTACATGACTTGAAACCTAATAACATACATACATACATACATACATACATACATACCTACATACATACATACATACATACATACATACATACATACATACATACATACATACATACATACATAATATGCTAAAGTATATTCTTTTAACAATTTAGGTTCTTCTGACAATAATTTTGATGTGGGGTCTATGTGGATTTTTAACTCTAGCAAATATTTTTGGAGATGGACATCCGTCTAGAACTGATGTGCGTATTAATGTTTTGACAAATGCAAAATGGTTTTACATTCCTTATCCAGGCCAATTTGGTGTACCCTCTGTTACTCTTTCCGGAGTTTTGGGAATGTTAGCTGGAGTTTTAGCTTGTACTGTGGAATCTCTAAGTTACTACCCCACAGTATCTCAAATGTCTGGTCAGTTATTTATTTAAGTATTATAATAGAATGTCTTAATACTAATTAAATAATAATTTTAAAGGAGCTCAATCTCCACCATTACATGCAATAAACCGAGGCATTGGCACTGAAGGTTTAGGTACAGTTTTGGCGGGTCTCTGGGGAGCTGGAAATGGTACAAACACATTTGGTGAAAATGTTGGAGCTATTGGAGTAACGAAAGTAATTAAAAAATATTTTATAGCAAATTAATTATTTCACTATTATTTTACTACCAAATTTTACTAAAATTATCATCAACAGATTGGATCACGCCGGGTCATTCAATGGGCTGCACTTATAATGGTTTTGCAGGGTGTAATTGGAAAATTTGGTGCTGTATTTATTTTAATTCCAGATTCCGTAGTTGGTGGTATATTCTGTGTCATGTTTGGTATGATAATTGCATTCGGTCTATCAACTTTGCAATATGTGGATCTACGTTCATCACGCAATCTTTACATTTTGGGTTTGTCAATCTTCTTTCCCATGGTCCTGTGCAAGTGGATACAAGAACATCCGGGTGCAATTAATACTGGTAACGAAACTGTTGACTCTACGTTATCTGTACTTTTAGGTACAACAATTCTAGTTGGTGGTGTATTGGGCTGTTTTTTGGATAACATAATACCGGGTATGAGAAAGTTAATCTGCTAGTTTATGGTGATAACTTACTTAAAGTTAAAACTTAACTTGAACTAAACTTGAAATTTAGTGTTTAAAATTTAAGTGTATACGTATTTATCATTTATATGGCATTCGAAAATGTTTTTGATAATATATTCGTAGATTTTCCAATGTTGTCGGATACTTCTTCACTTAACAGTTGACACATTTCATTTAATTTTTTGTCTGTTTAAGGCTCACCAGAAGAACGAGGACTTATAGAATGGTCCAATGAAATGCCATTGGGGGATGATAATGTCAATGATGGCACAGCAACAGATTATGACTTCCCCTTTGGAATGGATTCTTTAAAACGGTAAGCTAAATCTAGTTGTAATTTGTAATTTGAATGTCCGACGATCGTTTTTAGTTTCACGGATACTACATACACTGAAAAAAAAAATTCCATGATTAACTTTATAAGAAATTAGCCAAAGGTTTAAAATTGTTAAGCCTTAATTCAATTTTTTAAATCAAATTAAAATTTATTACTTCACCATTCTATAATATCATTCATTCGAATTAATTCATAAGCTGAATTCTTTAGGACTTTAAAAATGTTGAATTCATTACTTGTATAATTCATTCTTTAAAGGCTTAATTCCTTGCTGAATGATTTAAATTTTTTCGAATTCAAATCTATTACAAAATAGCTTTAATCGATTTTTCTTCATTCTTTTTGTAGGGGATTAAAGAAAAATTTTTAAATAAAAATGTATATACATTAGGGGGCTTTTGTTTTTAGAAATTTTATTTTGTATTTTACAAATACAATTTTGTATTTTAATTTCAGCTAATGATTAAACAAAAAACAAGCCCTATATTATAGATAAAATTTAACTAAAATAAATATAGCCCCTATTTAAATTTACATAAATGACAAATCTTACTCGAAACATATTATTTATAAAGTTTTTTAAAAAGTTATAAAGTTTTTGGAAAATTTTAATAATATTTTCCAAATATAATTTTCATTCGTTTGAACATATACGTATAAACAGAATTATAAATATTTCAAATTTTAAATTTCAAATTAAAAAATATATTTTCAAAATAATTGCTATCATGAGTAAATTTGAATTTTCATCTGATGAATCCATCTAAATTATGTGGTTCCTAGGCAAAAGCTAACAAGAAAGGTTATACGAAACCAAATATAACAACTGATATACATATGTATTATTTAAGAACTATTTTCAAATTAAACATTTATTTGAACAATCCTAATATACACATGTTTTAATATTTGTCAAATAAATTATAATTTATTTTTTTGTAATTTAAATTTTCAAATGTATTATGTATTGGATATCAATGGAATGATAATGAAAACTTACAGAAAACTTACTATAAAGCGTATAAATCCTTATACTGCAGTAAATGCAATAAAATACTATGATTAGTCTAAGTTAAAGTTTTCAGAAGGTTTGAGAAGGAAAACTTAGCACCACAAAAGGCGTTCCATGGCTGATTCTTTACAGTTAGGGACCGATTCTGTTCTGAGCAAACTTCAACGGATTTGTTATGTTTTATGATCATAAACCTATGGTCACATACTATGAATGTATGTTTGTATATTGTACATAAATATTATGTATCTTTATTTGCAGCAATATTGTTATAACTTAAAAATAGAAAAATTTTCTTGTGCCCACAACTTGACATTATTATTAGTCAGAATTATAATTCTTATTATACAAACATACAAATATCAACTGTAAACTAGGCTATTTAAAATTTTTACGCAAAAACTTTTTATATAGAGATAAAAACATAAAAATTTATGAACCTTTTAAGTTGAAATTTTAGTTTTTGAGATACAGCACTCTGGCTGCAAAGGAAAAATTTTTCATTCAGTCTACTACAAAATGAATTTAAGAAAAATTTCGTAATTCAATTTGGAGTAGATTTGAATTAAAGAAAAATTGAATCATTCAAAGTAGAATGTAATTCAAACATGAATGAATTCAGTATATGAATGAATTAAAATAATCTGAAAGTCTTTGAATTAAGCTATTGAATTAATTCCTGAGAATTAAAAAAAGGATTGGAAGATTAAACTTTATATTTCTGAATTCAGATTTTGGTGAATTCAGCTCAAATTGAATTGATTAATTCGAAGCTCTGAAATTAGCTAAACCCATTGTGCTTTGCTACCCTAACATTAATGTTTGTATATTAAAAAAACACTTTACGATTTTAATGATTCTAACTATAATAGTTTTACAGATGAACATTTTTTACATTTTGGGAATGCCACGCAAATTATTGCAAGTTCGCCAATTTTTCCAAATGTTAATTTACCTTTCAATGTAATCTATGAAAAATTTAAATAATATAATAATTTCCAGATGTACGAAATTTTAAATTTAATTCATATGAAATCATTGAAATCTGCCTATTTTTCTCAAATTGTTTACCCAAAAGTCAAAGTTTTTCATGAAAAATTTTTTAGCTCTAATCATTTCACAGATATATGAAGATTTATTAAATTCACTTTTATATTTAATTTATAAGGGGCTTCTACGCCCCTACTGCTTGTAGGCCCTCTTTTTCCTTTAATACTCATATAGTAATCAGTGGTTTGACAAAATTTCAGGATTCTATGGTTATATTTTCTCAGATATACTGATTAATGATTTTCTTCATATGGAAAGTGCCAAGCCCAATATAGTAATTCCGCCCATTTCAAGTGGGCGTGAAATTTTGAAGTAAAATATAATTTCTTCCAGACATGAAACATAAATTTTACATAATTTTTTCGAGACACGAGTATATTAAACATAATTATAAACTTAAAAGCCCTATTTGGCGGTTTCAGTTGTATGGGGCCTAGGTGAAATAATGGACCGATGGTTCAGTTGTATGGAGGCTAGGTGAAATAATGAACTGATGTTAACCATTTTCAATAGGCTTCGTCTAATTCAATTATATCCAAAATTGCTACCTGTAGTTTGATTTCAAGGTTTAAAAGCTCTATTCGGGGGTACAACTGTATGGGGACCTGAAGAAATAATGGACCGATCTTTCAATAAGCTTCGACCCTGGGATAGCATGTACCAAATTTAATTACTTAATTACCTTTAAAATTGCGACCTGTAGTTTGATTACAAAATTTACATGAACTTACAGATAGACGGACGGACGTATCTAAGATTGGTATACTTTAAACATCAGCACAAACACAATATACCTACCACCCACGATACAACCGTACTACACTGACTGAATTGTACAATTATATTTTTTTATATTTATTATTTCCATATTAATAATTTTCTCTTTTTCAGATGGAAGTGGACATACTATGTACCATTTTTGCCAACATATAAACTACAAAAGAACTGCTAAATTTAAAAATATAGACGATGAAATATCATAAATATGTACGAAAGTGATATTGAAAAATTTTAAAATTAAATTAACCGGAACGGGATTTGTAATAATTTTGTGAATCATAACGAGGATAAAAACGTGGGAGAAATTGTGAACTTTTTTCCAGAAATTGACATTTACGGCATTTTGCTAGAACGTTAAAGAACTAGAAAAAAGTTCAATTTGTTCTTCACAATGACGATACAGTCAAATAAACAAATAACTCTTATATGTTCTTTCTGATATATAGCTATGAAATATAAAACAATAATATGAAATATAAAAAAATTATGAATTGTTTTAGTTGTTTTAAATATAATGCGTAATTTGTTCAAAAGCGGCCTTATTCTAATAAAAAACTGGATGCTAGCTAACAAATGAGTTAGTACGGTGTGTGCGAAAACATACCTTTACTAGTGTAAAATTTTAGTCAAATTGAAAAACAGGAGTTTTTTGCCGAACAGCGAAAACATATTCGTTGTGATAACCGAATCTCTTTCCAATCGAATTCAGCCGGTTCTCAATTCAATTGTAATTATATATGGTGTATATGGTGTACACAACTATTTTTGTTTATTATTCGGTAATGTTTTGTTTACATTATATTTAAATTTTTGCAAAAAATAATATTAAAATTTTAAATAATAACATGATGTCTTCGGTATCACTAGTGGACAAAAATTAGCGCAATACCTAATAGTGAATTTTTAATAATTTTTTCTAACAACTAAGGTTTTTAGCTATATTTTTGGCTCACTTGATTAGGTTAAATCAGAGTTAAATCAGAGTTAAATCAGTTTACTGCTGGCAGTGAGTAAAATCCATTCATATTGTAGTCTGTGAATATAAACAATATATTTTTAAATAAATAGGTGGTGGTAAGCCATTCACTAAAGAATAAAATGGCAAAATTCAAGCGTTTTTGGAAGATGTCCAAAATCACAGGAATTTAAAAAAAAAAAAAATTGGGCAAATCCAGAATGTTATTCGCAATTTTATTAGAAAAAAGTTTGAATATTAAGAAAACATAAATGAAACTACCTATAGAGTCAAAACAAAAGCGAACAGAAGAGATTTCATACAATTTGCTCAAAGTCAAGTGATTCTGTAGCAAAAATTAGAGATAAAGTGGGTGTTACAACAAATCTAGCTACAGTAAAACGAATTGTAAGAAGGGTCAAGACTTTAGAAATATTAAAAAATTAATTATGGCCACTCCAATTGCCACTCGTAAAGAGAAATCCTCTACAGTTTACATGTGAACACATGGTTATAAAAAGCTGTATCAACATCTTGTTTTTTCGGATGAAAAAAAAAAATTAATTTAGAAGGTCCTGATCGATATAATCATTATTTTTATGATTTTTGAAAGGAAGAGCTCTACCTGAGCCAACTGCATAGTTGTTGAGTATGTGGGATGTAGTGGGGGGCGATTTCGTATTATGAAACATGAGAGCTTAAATTTCTATCATCTTGTAAGAATATTTCATCTTGTAAGATATTTCAATCATTTAATGCCCCGATTCATACCGCCAGGGCTGTAAAAGGATGGATTCGAAGCCAGAATGTAAAAATTTTGCAGTGGCCTCCATAATCTTCTCATTTATTTATTATTGAAAAGGTTTCGGATATTCTTTCTCGTAATGTGTATAGGTCGGGCAGACAGTAAACTAAAAAGGCTTGGACCGAAATTTCCTTGCCATTAGTTAAGAATCTTACTTAAGAATCTTTATCACCTCGAATTTTCGGAGTTATATCAAGTAACGGCTGATATATTCCATTTATAATAATAAAAAAGTTTCATGAAAAATGAAATTTGTTGTTGTTTTTGTCAATTAAAGATGACGAACCTATTTAACCTATTGAGCCAAAAAAATATTGTTCGAAAATGTAGTATTTAAAAAAAAATTGTTAAAAATGGTTAACGCTATGTTTATGTGCCAGGGATTTTGTTTTTCATCCTGTCCAACATATCTAAAGGAATACTACCTTTCCACGCCTTTCCGCACCTGTAAAGTTATTAACACTAATGGAAAGATAACACAAAATAGATCATAAGATATATCCATATTCCATCACCAAATGGTAAAAACCCGAATATGTATACAACTCTTTGTCAAAAGTGAGTTTACTAAAATGGATGGACAATGGACAATGGATGTGAATTAAATTTAAATAACACCCAGTTACCATTTTGACAACCACTGTTGTTAATTTGACAACGCATCGTTGTTACTGCAACATCGCATTGTTGTCATTTCGATGGCGCTTTGTGTCATTTTGGCAATGCATCGTTGTTATTTTGACAACGAATCGTTGTCATTTTGAAACGCAAAGTTCTGTTTGATAACAAAGCGTTGTCATTGGGTTGATCATATCTTCGTTATTTATGGATTGATTTTACCGATTGATTGCAATGCTTTTTAAAAGTTGGTTCACTTAACCTTAAAACCCCCATATATTTTATTAAAGTAAAAATATAAGTGTGCAACAAATTATTTAGCAACATTCTGCAATAACAATCTATCTGATCTACAATGTCATTTGTATACAAATAAGAATTTTTCTTTGTAAATTTGAATAAAAATATACCCACTACCCACTTCATCTGTATTTCTTTTGTTTTACTTTAATTTCACAAAAAATCCGTCTAGTGTGTCACAAAAACAAAACACTTTTGCTTTTTAGTTTAAACGATCTAACAGGAACGTTGGCCCAATAAAACACCAACAAATTAATGAACATGAATCAACAAAAAATATTGTATGATGTGCCGACTGAATGATCGGCAAAAATTTAAAACAGGTTAGTAGGAAGGTGTTTTCTCAGTCTGCTATTCCTTAGCAACAAATAGTAGGAACTCAAACAAACGTGTATATGTACATGTGTGCATTTGTGTTATTTCAAAATTCACAGAAATTTGTTTAGCTTACGGTTTATTACCCTTTCTAATTTTGTGACGAGACTTAAAAATTCTTTGAACTTTAAAACTTTTGTATGTGTGTTTTTTCCTTACACACGCATGTGCACAGTGCGGAGTAAACTGTTCAAAATATTAACAAAGTATAAATCAGGGCAACCAAAAACTACAATGAGTATAGGCTATATTCATGTTTTTTTAAGAAATAGTTGTGGAACAAATCATTAAAATTTTTCCTGTGAATTAAAATTACGAATATGGTATTTCGTGACACTATGTTTTAAAAGTGGTAACTCACTAAAATAGTCTCTCGATATAACAATCTATTTCTTTTGTGGTTGCCCTACTAATCATGATTCAGAATTCGTTGTCCTAAAATCGATATTTATTATGAAATTCTAAATTGATATGTTCAACCATTGCCAATATTTCTCAAGATAAGAAATTTTAAAACTCTGCATTTATTCATTTCAAAGTTTAAATACACAAACTGACATACATACATACATACATACATACATACATACATACATACATACATACATACATACATACATACATACATACATACAATCTTTATCAATATTAATAGAAGATTTCTAAAGAATTTGAAATACATCATTAGAAGACATCAGTTACTTTTTGGTTTTGTTTTTGCTAAGAAAAGGCTTATTAAAGGAATTTCCGTTTTGTTTCACATGTTCGTATTAACGGAAATAGCTTTGAAGTTAAAAGTGGACAAAAGGACGCCAAACGGAAATTCCAAAAAAATAATAGGATTTCTTATAATGATCTGACTAACAGTGATAATATTCTTGTGATCCGCCACATGACATGAAAAAAGTTCGCTATAAATTGAATTCTTTGTAAGAAATTATTCACCACAAATGTTTCAAATGAATGCATGATTTGTTTGTTAGCGAAGTTAGGAAATGTTTAATACTATATTAACCCAGCAAAAACTCATTTATACAGAAGTCATTATGGATAACCCACGCATCTTGCATGGTTCTCAAATTTAAAATTTTTTTAAACCTACTATTTATGAAGGATGTTTAGGATCCATAACAGGCTGCATCATCTTAACAATTAAGTAAGTGTACTCATGTGACGTTCTTATATGTATATGTATAAGGAAATTATCGAATGTATCGCCAATTAATTAACCGGTTGATTGTTAGTATGGTTTCTAGAATACCTATTATACATGCGTAATTGTCTATGCCTTTTTTATACCCTACACCACTATAGTGGGGAGGGTATTATACGTTTGTGCTGATGTTTGTAACATACAAAAATATTGGTCCAATACCCACCTTAAAGTATACCGATCGATTCAGAATCATTTTTTGAGTCGATTAAGACATGTCCGTCCGTCCTTCCGTCCGTCCGTCCGTCTGTCCGGCTGGCTGGCTGGCTGGCTGTCCATGTAAACCTTGTGCGCAAGGTACAGGCCGCAATTTTCAAGATAATTTGATGAAATTTGGACCAAGCATGTTTTTTGGCACAAGGACGAAGCCTATTGAAAATGGTTGAAATCGGTCCATTATTTCACCTAGCCCCCATACAACCGTACCTCCCGATTTGAACTTGTTATGCTATAATTACGTCAAATATTCTGCTATCTCTCTAAAAATTGGCACAAATAAGTTTTATATAAGTATAAATGATACTGCAGATTTTCGTAAGGATCGGCCTATATTTGACCCTAGCCCCCATACAAACCCCCCTTCAAAAAATGACTTAAACGTCTAAAATTGACTTGTTACCATTTGTATCGCAATAAAACTCAACAAAACTAACTGTTATTTAGAAATATATCCTTTTCCCAAATTTACCGAGGATCGGCCCATATTTGACCTATATAAAGCCTCATTTAGAAATTTTAGTTTTTTTATCAATAAATGGCTTAAATATTTTGGAATTATGGTAATATTCAACATAAAAGTTTCTTTACAAAAAATAAAAATTTTATAAAAGTAAAAATTGTAAAAATATACTCATGGTGTAGGGTATCATATGGTCGGCCATGCCCGACTATACTTTCCTACTTGTTTTGTTTTTATTTCAGTTTATAAGTTAGTACAGTCATCTCCAAAGTCTAAAGCATATTTTAGTTGCAACGCACAATTTATTGGTCCTACAACAAGAAGGAAGCGTTTAATACGTCTATCATCCTGTCACAGAATTTCATTCCGATCAAAGTGAAATTATAACGAAATTATAATAATATAATGTTGACCCTTGTTTCATTGTTTACAGTTGCAAACTTTTGAATATTTTTTTTATTATTTTCTAAAAACAAAATAGAACTTTATTTATTCCGTTAATAAAAAATTCGGAAAACATTTTTTGCACAATTTACGTATTAAACATTCCTTTTTTCAATTATTTATTATTTAAATGCAGTTTTATTTGCAACGTGACTTTTACGTTAATAAAACTATGAAAACTGTAAATAAACGTTAAAAAAATTTCAAAAATGTTTTTTAAGTTTATTTAAAATGTTATTCGGTTAATTGCTAAATAAAAACAAGTAGGAAAGTATAGTCGGGCATGGCCGACCATATGATACCCTACACCATGAGTATATTTTTACAATTTTTACTTTTATAAAATTTTTATTTTTTGTAAAGAAACTTATATGTTGAATATTACCATAATTCCAAAATATTTAAGCCATTTATTGATAAAAAAAACTAAAATTTCTAAATGAGGCTTTATATAGGTCAAATATGGGCCGATCCTCGGTAAATTTGGGAAAAGGATATATTTCTAAATAACACTTAGTTTTGTTGAGTTTCATTGCGATACAAATGGTTACAAGTCAATTTTAGACGTTTAAGTCATTTTTGAAGGGGGGTTTGTATGGGGGCTAGGGTCAAATATAGGCCGATCCTTACGAAAATCTGCAGTATCATTTATATTTATATAAAACTTATTTGTGCGAATTTTTAAAGAGATAGCAGAATATTTGACGTAATTATAGCATAAAAAGTTCAAATCGGGAGGTACGGTTGTATGGGGGCTAGGTGAAATAATGGACCGATTTCAACCATAGGCTTCGTCCTTGTGCCAAAAAACATGCTTGGTCCAAATTTCATCAAATTATCTTGAAAATTGCGGCCTGTACCTTGCGCACAAGGTTTACATGGACAGCCAGCCAGCCAGCCGGACGGATGGACGGACGGACATGTCTTAATCGACTCAAAAAATGATTCTGAATCGACCGGTATACTTTAAGGTGGGTATTGGACCAATATTTTTGTATGTTACAAACATCAGCACAAACGTATAATACCCTCCCCACTATAGTGGTGTAGGGTATAAATAGTTATATAAAATTTTAAGGCGCCATTAAGTGTTTTAATCAAATTTAATAATTTAATTTTAATCAAAGTCAAATTCCTACAGCTGTATACAAACATATGCATGTTTGTACATACAAATTAGTATCTGTCTTATTAATCATTTTAGACCAAATTCATTCATGTTACTTTCGAAAACTTTTAAGGGATAATTTTTAGGTGAACGATTAAATTAAAATTAATTCTTGAAAGTTGTTTTTCAGTACACAGTTAGTTGATTTTGTTTGTTAATTTACGCGCCCAATGGAGGTTTAAAGTTGAGCAAGAAATGCTAAAATGTAACATGCTGATGCAAACAAATTAATGCATTTTAATAAAAATAAATATTAAAATATTTTATTTATTGATAAGTATAAATTATGACAATTCAAACTAAATTTTTTGGTTTAAATTTAAGCTTTAAATTATTTTCATATTACATTTACAATTGTCTTTTTTTAACGTGCATTGTTTTGGTAACAAATAGTGACGTTTTCTAATATTTTGTATGCAATATCAGATTAAATTTATTATTAGATTAACTAATCAGATTAAAAATTTGCATTTGATAGCCAACCCGTTCTAAAAGATTAAAATGTTAAATTAAACAATTTTGTAAACCATAATCGGAGCATAATGGGCATTTTAAAGTTAATTCGATGAATGGTGAACCTGTTTTATTGATTTTGGTTTAAACCGGATCATTGTGGAAGCTTAAGTTATTTTGGGGAAGAAACATTGTATGGGAGCTATGACCAACGATAACATTTCTGTGTAAATATATATAAATATGTTATTGTAACATTTCTATATACAAATGTTCCAAATAATTTTGTATAAATAATTCAATTAGGTAATGAATTGTGGGCGCTTATGTGATTTTCTGGAAGGGACCTTGTATGGGAGCTAAGACCAAATATGGACCGATCGGAAAAAAATTTACAATTATATATTGATTTACAAAGTCAATGAATGTAAAAAAATTTTTATCGATGTCTTGATGTTTTAGTGAGATATGAGTGTTGAAGTAACTTTCGGGAGGGTATATGAAAATGAACAGATTCCATCATTTCTGTTTCTGTAAAAATTACATTAGAAGGTGTAAAAGCGTATTTTTTTTAATTTTGATTCAGAACATTTCCCGTTGTGAACCGATTTTTCTCATTTTCAATACCAAACTCCCTAGGACAATGGTGAATCCTTTCGCCGAATTTCATTAATTAACTTAGCTTTGTTTTTACTTCAGCGTGTTTTACACAGACAGACAGACGAAAAAAATATAGCTAAATCGACTAAGAGTTCGATAAAGACCTAAAATATATATTTTATTGGGTCTCAGATGAATATTTCTTGGTCCACTGATGGTGGTGGAGGGTATAAAAAATATTCAAAATATACTAAAAACTAGTGCATAGTATCATATGGTATGGCATGATCGACCATATTTTCTTCCAAGTTTATAATTTTGAAATCTAGGGTGTAAGATATATTTTTGGATTTTAATTCAGATCCATATAAGTCCAAATTTAGTAATATTTCCATGTATATATAGCTGTAGTTGCAAATCTAATAATACTTGTCAATAAATAAAAATTATTTAAATTTTTATGTACGTATGAATCCACATTGGGGTTTTTTATGATTTACATTAAAAATATTAGGCATTAGTGTGTATGGGGCAATATACATACATACAAACATATATGCAGAGCAAATATAAATTGACCACTGACACCGTTTCCAATTAATGCTTGTGCAAAAATAACTTTTACACATGCGTCACCCACCATCCATGAATATCGTCGAAATCATACCTTGCTCACATTTTGATATTCGATTACGTATTCAGAGTAACGGCATTCTTAATGACATCTTTTCTTCAGAGGTAAAAAATAAAGAATGTTCAAAAATAACTGCAATAATTGTATTCGTATATAAATATAATGTGTACATATGTGTGTATTAATATATGTAAAAGCAAAAAAAAAAAAAATAAATACAATTTATAATTGATAAAAATTGTACTTTACATACATTTAAACAAGATTAGTTCTTTAATTCATCGTTTAGCGTAAATCCTAAATATAATTTTTTTTAAAAGCATGTGCGATTAGGGTTTTCGGTGATTGCATTATGTGGGAACATTTTGTCATTATTAGAAACGTTAGGGGTTTAAGAATATTAATTCTAATACACTAACAACTATTTAATAACTATCAGGTTCATTCCAAGTTTCTGCTTGATTAGTTGTACTTATGTTTATCAATGGAAACCCCTAAATTTGTATTTCATATTGATTCAGTGAAACGTACTTGAATAATTTTGGAAACTAAAAAAATCGTCTGACTCTACGAGTATAAAATAAAACATCATCATTTCGCGATCATGTTTGATTCAATTTAATTCTCTGTTTTGGTTGCTGCTTATTATTGTTGTTGTCTCGCTTAACTTACTCTCATTTAACTTGTGGTTGTTGTTGTTATTAACGTAGTATTTCGATCACCGGTCAGTAAAATGATCCTGCTGTTGGTCGTGTCGATATAAAAAGCTCTCACCTGAAATTAATGCTTTCATTTGTTTTCAATATTCATTTCAGAAACAACACCGACTGATATTTCAACAAACATTATTAATTAATTAATTAAATTTATATCTTTTATTTGTTTTTGTTTTTTTGTTATTTTTGCAATTGTTTAATTCGTACATAGAAGATTTAAAAACATAATTGAGTGTCGCGGTAACTAGATATTTTCGAATATTTTCTAGTTTAAAAGTATAACAAAGAATTTAATAAACAACTAGTTTAATAAAAAAAAATAACAAAACGTGCTACTATTTGTATAAAATAAAAAAAAAATACAATAAAAAACAATTAATAAAAGCTATCTATATAAAGAGAATTTAAAACGTGTAAAAAATAAAATGTATCTAAAGGTAAGTTTAGAATTTCACAAGAATTGCATCCTTTTTGATAAGAGTAAGCAGTTAATTTAAATAGTGGGTTTTTTTCTTAAAACAGAGTCTGACATTCAAATAAATGTGTTTTTTGACTAAAAATAAAGTGTAATTCTTCTTTTGTCTTCGAAATATTTATGCATTTCCGTATTTAAATACAGCGCGTAAAACTTACTTAAGACGTTTGTGCTCAATGCATTACATTTCCCAACTGATTGACCAGAAATCGCTCACATTAATTCATACAAACATACATACCTACATTCATATGTACAAAACTATATACATTTTGACACACAATAAGTATCAGTATGTAAAAAAAGTTGCATTATGTTACATAATTTTTGTAATTTCAAATGTATTGGAAAAATACAGATAATAAATAAACAAAAGAAAGACACTTTTATTTGTATAGAAGTTTTAAATTTATTTTCAATGACAAGGGAATCCAAGAAGACATGATCTATAGAGAAGTTATTTTTACGACGTCAATTTGGATATTGATCTCTATACAGAAGTTATTTTTACGACCTCAATATGGATATTAATATAACGCCAATCGGGACTAATTTTTTGAAATAATTTACCCACAAAAATATAAAACATATTGCAATATGAATACATTATACATTTTGTTAAAAGAAAAACAAATTAATTCAAGGTCTTAAAATAAAATTCTTTCCATCCCAGGTACTGAATAGTAGAATCAAAACCTACTTCTGAGCAAAAACTTCTAATACCTTATAAGTATAAAATAATATTGATTTTATTAGATTAGATTTCACACGCTGTTTACTAACAAGAGTACATATCTTTATAGGGAATACCCATGATCTCCAAATTTACAATTTGTTGAAACCTAATATTATTATAATTAGCAAATGATCAAGTGTACTCAATTGACCATCCGTCTTGAGCTCAATATTGTATATATTATTTTTAATGATCGTTAGGGAAATACTACAGTACTGGTTTCTATCAAGCTTTTGCCAAGGTGCCAGCATTATTATTTTCAGTTATATTTCGTATTTTCTAACCCAAAATAAGTTAATTATCATCTCGCCATCTTATTAACAGGTTGACTGTCATTATAGATTCTCATAAGATAACCGATAGTATCAATGTCTATTTATTGCCACTAAGGTGGTATACCTTAGTGGGTATATTTTGCGTTCATATGGACTCTTATAGTTTCCCAGACATTCAAATTTTTGTATTCATATGTATTGCTATTCTGCCAGTTCAGCGCATAAATTTTATCACGGATGTCAAAGTTATTTGTGCATGTAAAACTAGCCGTTTTATTTAATTTGCAAAATATATTTGAAAAATATATAACAAAAAAATATTTTGCTTTCGATAATTTTTATTCTTAACCAAAAATATATCTTATAATCAGGGCAAGGATGTCTATTTCGACTCATATTGCATATTTCGTTACAAATGCATAAATTGCATATTTTGCTTTAAATTGCATATATTTAGCATATTTCTAACATTTGTATAGCATATTTTGCATATTTTTTAATTTTTGTTTTTGTATTTCATGTTTTTATAAAACAAGTTTGGTATTTACATATTTAGAATTTTTTAAATAAATATCAACAAATTTTAATTTAACAAAAAAAAATACTAGGTTCTATGAAATACAATTTTAAATAGTTTTATTTAATTTTTAAAACCACAATAGTGCAGAGTTTTGAGTTTGTGCTGCTAATTGTAACGTCCAAAATATTGGTCCTTAATGTATCAATTTCTGAGTCTATCCATCTGTGTGTCCATATAAAAACATATCTTGATGAAATTTTGTTCTTACAATTCTCTAATTCATACTTTCAGAAATTAACAATATACTATTTAAAGTTGTATTATAGTCTTTATATTTGTCATTCTTGAGGTTGTGGCTCCGTTAAAGTGGTATTATAGTACATAAAGCAGCCCTTAAAAACCTGTATATTTGTTATCAAAAACATACGATCTGAATTGAATATCTATTAATATATAACTTCATAAAGAAATATTTTTTGGTGCATATTTTTCACATTTTTAGTGCATATTTTCCCATTTTATAATGCATATTTTTAATTTTTAAGTGCATGGAAATCCTTGGCCTGCTTATAACACTTATTTTAAATCCATCACTGTTTATTGTTGTATGAGACCTTTTCGTCATACTTCTTATAACCGTAACATTTCTGGTTATATTTTCTCAGATGTACTAATTTAATATTTTCTTTATTGAGGGATGTCCCTTATAGTCAGTACGTCTATTTTATCTCAAAATGTTCACATGGATGTCAAAATTGTCCAGCTATTGCTGAAATTTGCTAATTTTAATATCTATTTACATACATTTTCACATACTGCTCGGTTTAGGGTATCATATGCTTGGCAAAGCCTGACTATACAATCATACTTGTTTTGTATTATTATACCCTACACCACTATAGTGGGGAGGGTATTATGCGTTTGTGCTGAAATTAGCAACACCCAAAAATATTGGTCCACTATAGTGGGGAGGGTATTATGCGTTTGTGCTGAAATTAGCAACACCCAAAAATATTGGTCCACCTTAAAGTATGCCAATCGCCTCAGAATCACTTTCTGAGTCGATTTAGCTATGTCCGTCCGTCCGTCCGTCTGTGTGTCCATGTAAATCTTGTGCGCACGCTACAGGTCGCAATTTTCAAGATAATTTGATGAAATTTGGCACATAATCTTTTTTTGGTTCAAGGACGAACGCTATTGAAAGTGGTTGAAATCGCTCCATTATTTCTCCTAGCCCCCATACAACCGTACCCCCCGATTCGGGCCTTTAGGCTCATAATTACGTTAAATGTATTATAATGTTAACAAAAATCAACTAAAATTAGCTTTATAGAACAATAAATGAAAATACTAATTTTTATATTGATCGGGCCTCATTTGACCCTAGCCCCCATACAAACTCCCCTTCAGATAATGACTTGTAGATCAAAATTAACTTATAACAAGTAGTAAAGTATAGTCGGGCATGGCCGACCATATAATACCCTACACCATGAGTATATTTTTAAAATTTTTACTTTTTATAAAATTTTTATTTTTTATAAAGAAAGTTTTATGTTGAATATTACCAATAATTCCAAAATATTTAAGCAATTTATTGATAAAAAAAACTAAAATTTCTAAATGAGGCTTTATATAGGTCAAATATGGACCGATCCTTGGTTAATTTGGGAAAAGGATATATTTCTAAATAACAGTTAGTTTTGTTGAGTTTCATTGCGATACAAATGGTTACAAGTCAATTTTAGACGTTTAAGTCATTTTTTGATGGGAGGTTTGTATGGGGGCTAGGGTCATATATAGGCCGATCTTTACGAAAATCTGCAGTGTCATTTATAATTATATAAAACTTATTTGTGCCAATTTTTAAAGAGATAGCAGAATATTTGACGTAATTATGGCATAAAAAGTTCAAATCGGGAGGTACGGTTGAATGGGGGCTAGGTGAAATAATGGACCGACAGCCAGCCGGACGGACGGACATGTCTTAATCGACTCAAAAAATGATTCTGAATCGATCGGTATACTTTAAAACATCAGCACAAACGTATAATACCCTCCCCACTATAGTGGTGTAGGATATAATTACTAATAAACGATTAAAATCTACATAAATGACTTTGAAGTAGACGTTAATTTACCTACCAAAATTTATAAGGATAGGTCCATATTTACCCCTTCTCCCCTTGAGCCCTCTTGCAGAAAATCTCTTTTTTTGTCAACAATAAGTAAATTAAATACTTTATTAAAAAATCCACAATTTTAACATACTGACTGGTGTAGGGTATCATATGGTCGGCAATGTCCGACTATAAATTCCTCTTGTTTAAAATGTTGTTGGTAATTTCCATTAAAAAAACTGATATTGCTTTATACCATGTTTCCACTGACGAATTTTGAGCAATTCTAGTGGATTTGGACAAAACTGATTAAAGTCGTGTAGATTTGAAATTTATTTTTGACAGATTCAGATATATATCCACTTAAATTTAATGTTTTCATCAAAAAGTGACTTTTATATGTTTTATGTTTTCTACAAGTTTTAAATCAAATCTGTTATATAGATTAAATAGATTTGAATCTGTCAAAATTGTATGGAAAGTGTAAATGATTTCAACTACCCGGTAAAAAATTTTAAAATTTTGGTTACGAGAATTGTACGTAAAATAGTTATTTCATACAATACTTTACACAATGAGTGGCCGTTATCAATGTTTCGATAACGACTGATTTTTAAATTTGTGTAAAACCCATTTTAGATAGCATGATAAAATAACTTGTTAATAGAGCATTGAATAGAGAATATTTTTATAAACATAGAAAATTACTGTAAGACAGCTTAAATCCGAAAGCACGTTTGTAACCAGTTATTATACCCTTCACCTTCGTGAGAAGGGTATATATAATTTTGTCATTCCGTTTGTAATTTCTATAATATAATTTTCCGACCCTATAAAGTATATATATTCTGGATCCTTATAGATAGCGGAGTCGATTAAGCCATGTCCGTCTGTCTGTCCGTCTGTCTGTCTGTTGAAATCAGTTTTTACAGGACCCCAGATAGCGAGATCCGAATCTTCAATAATTCTATTAGACATGCTTTCGAGAAGATCGCTATTTAAAATCAGCAAAATCGGTCGGTAAATAACGGAGATATGAGCAAAAATCCGAGACAACCTCTGAAAATTTCATCAAAAAATTATTATAAAAGCAACAATAACACTGTATATAGAAAAAGATGTACACGTGTGTGTGTAGATGTATTTGGTTTTATTCAGCTGTGTATTTTTTGTATGATTGGAATCCAAACATACAAAGTATACACAGCAAAAAAAATATGATTTGCATTTTTTGTTAAAATAAAATAATTTTCCCTTTTGCTTTGCAAATATATTTTTAATGAATAGAAAAAAGTATTTAAAACGTTTTCAATTGTATGAGAGTAGATTGTGAGTTATTGTACAATAATTTTATATGCGAATAATGTAAGTTTGAAATTTAAAACTAACACAAATTTTTTCCAAGTGCTTTTTAAAACAATTTTTTTTACGATAAACAAAAACAAAATCTACGTCTCGTCAATGTTTACCAGCAACGAATCAGAGGTCGAAGTCGACCGGCTTCGAGTCGGAGCTTAGCCGCCGCCGAACTATAATTAGTTGCTTGAGCCGCCGCCGAAACATTCGGCTTAAATCGACTCAAATTTTTTAATGTTTTTATAAACTAGACTGTAAGATCAATTATGTTTAAAATACACTATGGTGAAGGGTATATAAGATTCGGCACAGCCGAATATAGCACTCTTACTTGTTTTTTATTCATCTTCGAACAAAACTAAAAAATTATTCCCGTAAATATTAAGTACTTACAATTTGCTCCAATATTACTTGCCTACTTAGCGGGAAAGTAAAGATTTTTCCGGGTAGTTTTTCCCAAATCGACTAGATTTGCTCAAAACGCCTCAGTGGAAACATAATATGTATTATCTTATCTTTTTATGTCCACCATTTTATACCCACAAACAAATTTCATTAGGATTGACTCTGCACCCACAACAAAAACCAAGTTCACACGAAGAATGAACCTTTACAATCGGGCTTAATTTTAAAAATTCATGATTTGTTCCTTTGAAAAATAGTAAATTGTCATTAAAAAAATCAAAGCCATTTTTGCCAAAACGCCTTTTTTGATTTATGTCAGACTTGCAATAAATGAGCAATATGTAAAAATATACTTACATACATACATACTTATGTTTTAATTCCTTTATGAAATAATATATTAATGTTTATTTATTTCTAATCTCTCTTTTTTTTAGAAAAAATGTTTATCGGTACTCTTGGTCATTTGTTGGATTTATATATTTGGTTGTTCGAAAGCATCGGCATGTTCGCTTGACCGTATGAGAGAATATGCGAAGCAGGCATGTGAACATTTATTTGATTTTGACACGGAAGTTAGAGAAAGACGTTCACTCGACTTAAAAAAGAATTATGATTATTTACCAAGACAACGTAAGTATTAATGCAATTAAAAAATTTTAGAAAACTCGGAAGGAAAAAAATTATAAAGATTAAAAAAAAAAATTAATCAAAAGTCTACTGAATATTAATGAATAAATATGCATTTGCATAAAAAGTCAATGTACATTTATTTATCAATGAATTGGAATTGACAAATTTACACAATTCACTTGCATCAACATACACACATGTATGTGTGTAAGTATGTATTTATATTGAACATACTATATATGCCATATATGGTTAATAAGGTTACAAAGTCAACCAACTTTAGCTAAATATTATAATTTTTTTAACACAATTGCAGCAATAAAAATAGCACCACTTAATTTGAGTTAAAATTTATCGAAGTTTTATATTGATTAATTTAATTCTGTAACAATATTTCTATTGCACTTGTGATTTGTTTTATTATTAAATAGATAGATGCTGCTATATTTATTGTTAAAACTGTTTAACAGTATAATTTGTTTAATTGTTTGTCTGTTTGTTTTTTTGTTGATACTAAAAATAACCGGAAATTATGCACAGATTTAAACAAAATTTTTTAAAAAATACTTATTTACATGCTTACAGTCATGTAAACGTACATTTATAGAAATAATAATTTAGTAAATGAATGTGTCGTCCTCAAAACATACATTGACCCTGTGTGCATGCAAAACTATTATCAATGACCGGAAATAAAATATGTATTTTAATTAATTTTCTTTTGCTGTAATAATATTTTAATTTTAATTGTTTATTTATTTTATTTCACAGCTTTAAAACATTTTCTTAATGTTAGACGCAGCATCTATCCACCTGGTGGTTATTTAAAAGTGGCTCCAGAACATTATGATAAATTAAGTATTTTGGATGTGAGCCCTCGTTACAAGTCCAAGAAAATCTCTCATATAATGAATGAGAAAAAGATGCGCAACAAACGCGAAGGCAAAAACTATTTCAATCACAACAATAACATTCCATATTGCTGTTTCCATAGATGCGATGCTGAATTCTTCTGTGGGTAGCCATATTGTTAAGACATTTAGTTAATTACTTAGTTTAATTAGTATGTTTACTTTTTTTAATTATATGTATAATTTAATTATAATATCGAGCAATTAGAATTATGCAAATGATGCCTTCCATATAGATTAAGACATGTATTTAAGCTTTTAGAAAGACTAAAATATGTACCTTATTAGCAAAGAATAAAAATAATAATTTTATGTATTTATTATATGTTTAAAATGCTACTTAAATTTTTACTTCGCTATTCATAATCATTTAGAAAAGTTATCAATGTTTTTAACATGATCATTTCTCTAAAAGGAACAATTGATAACTTTATGAATAGAGGAGTAATTGACAAAATAACAAATACAAATTTAAGTTACTTATCATTCAGTATTATTGTGCAAATTGCATTTGCCATTCCCACCAAACCCCATCTATCACTTAACAATACGTTCCAATAACAATTGGATAAATTCCAATTCATTAATTATTTTATAAGAATTTTTACCGTTTACATTAATTAAGTTTAGTTTATATGCATATATCATTTTTTATATTTTTTATATTATATTATATTTTTATATTATATGTAAGATTTTACTTTTATAAGGAAAAATTTCTTCACAACCGAAGAAATGTTTAAGTTATTGGAAAGTAAATAAAAAATAAAAATACAATACATGCACGTTTATTATTTAAGTAATTTAATTTGTTTAAATGATATAAGAAAAATAACAAAATAATGAATGAAAACAAGTTACGAGTGTTATATTCGGCTGTACCGAATCTTATATACCCACTAAGGATGCTAAACGGGACTGGCTTTTACAAATCCCGGTATACCGGAATTGGAATCCCGGGATTATATAAATTTAACTATTTTATATATGAAAATCTTTAAATTATCACATTTTTAAAGAAAATTTTTCGATTTGAGGATAAATTAATGCGAAAATTCCAATAAAAAGGTAATGTTTTATTTATTTTCTATCTTGTAATAAAAAATAATAAAATTTCCATCTGTAAAAGTTGTACATATCGTCTGACACAGATGAAGAAACATTGTATGTGTAAAATACATGTGGAAATAGATAAACGATTGTGTAACAACCATAAACAAAATAGCTACTTTGTTTTGAAATATTTTTTTTTAAAATAATTTAAAGAAAATTAATTAAGAGCATTAAAATGAAGTATTTTTTAAAATTTTAATAAACTATTTTATAATTTTAAAATTTAATGACATTTTTAGGCTATGTCATACAGAAAACATAGGCAGGTGTGGTAGCTAAAATTATGAACTGTCATGAAAATGACAATTTTGACATACATAAAAATGTGGCAGTACGTACCTATGTTAAATACATGTCGTCTAATACCACCTTTACCATCAAAACTGAAGGGATGTTGTTATATTTTATTCATAAGTTTTGTAAGTTCATAAATGTTTATATTTTGTTGTAATATTTTAAATGAAATAAAATATATTTTAAAATACACATAATCCACAAATTGGTTTTCAATAAATAATGTTTCAATTGCAAATACAAATAATATTAATAAAATAAATAAAAATAGTTGTGCACACAATATATTAAGTAATAGTAACCGAATTTGACAATAATTACATTAAAATTTTGGAATAGTTGCGAGAACCGACTGAATCTGCTTTCTATTGTAATGTATTGTGTCAACTTTCGTCTAAATTTGCAGCTCAAATACAATGAGTCTTTTAACTCGTTTTTTGAACTTACAGACAAAGAATGTGTATACTTTTTGGGTCTATGACCAACTTTTGGATTTGTTCGAAATGAATAAATCAATTTACATTCGTTTTGCATAAATCAAAAATTAAATATGATGGTAATTTGTAAATTTAAGAAAAATATGACTTAAAACAGAAAATAAAAACATTTTTTTGAAGCAAATCCCGAGATTTATTTTGAAAAATACCGGTTTTTGGCTTCCCTAATACCCACCTTCATATCATTACCCAAAAGGAATGCTACTTTATGAATAAATATTGATATTTAAGAATTTATAATTTTGTTATTATCGAAATAATTTTTTTCATTTATTAGATCAATTATAGCACGAACCTCGTAGAATTTTGTAAAAGGTTGTTGGCTCATACATACATTTATCGCCTTCGTTGCTTTTAGACAGTTATGAGCGTTGTCTTTTTTTCAAGGGGAACCTTATATGGGATGTAGGGTGAATATGGGTCGATCATTTTCAATTAAATTTACATGCTTCATTAAAGTGATGCTTCGTTAAAGTAATTTTCTGCCTAATAGAGGGGCTTGGCGAAATCATCGGTCGATATTGCCAATAGATATAGTTTTTATTTCCTCTGTAATGAATTCTTTATTTGCTTTATATATAATATATTTTCCAACATTTTTTTCCAATTTAGTGTTTCAATTTAATTGAATTTTTTTTATAATTATAAATATTGAAAATGTTTTTTCTTTCTTTTTTACAACATGACGAGCATGATTTGTTAAATGAAAATACGCTATATCAACTTGTAGCGCTCTATGTACTTCCACTTAAATGATTTAAGATTAAATTTTTTCTTTCATTTGACAACTTTTTACACGAACACTTTTGCTTTTTAGCTAAACAAACTAACAGGAACATTGACCGACCGAAATAACTTAATAATAACAGCAAAAAAACATGAATCAACAAAAAATGTGTGCGATCAAACGTCTGAAGAATTATTGACAAAATTGTTAAACAGGTTAGTAGGAAGACTTATATTCCTTAGCAACAAAAGTAGAAAAGTATAAGTATTCGTGTGATAAAACAATTCATGTATATTTGATCAGCTTACGGTTCATCAAGGTTGCCAGATCTAAGTTATATTTTTTAATATTCCTTTAATTTAAGTGTTTATTTTGTAAACAATAAAATTGTTGAATTAATTGTTTAAAGTCCGTCCAAAAATGAATGCGAATGTATAATATAAGTAAATTTTAATAGAAAAATGAGAATGACAAAATTTCATATTTTATATCGGTGCAAAAACGAGTTTTTTGAAGAAAAAACATCAAATAATAATTATTGAAAACTTTTTTTATAAGGAAATTAAAATTGAATAATTTGAATCAAAAACATTGTAAAACCAATAAATGTCAAAACAGGATACAGAAGTTTGGAATGCTGTTTGCATGTGCCGTTATTTCATGGTATTTTTCGTAGTTTTCATTTAATGATTTTGAAGTTTTTCTCCTTTCAGTTCTTTTTTGTTTGAATTAACAAGGCATAGAACTCTCCCTGCTGATTCTACATTTATATGGTTGTATCATGGTAATCAACCTAAAATTATCAAAAAAAGATTTAACTGAAAAAAAAAATTATTAAAAATCAACTTATTGTTGGCTTAAGCTATTTGACAATTTTCGTGAATATTGTCGAAATTTGGTTAATAAACATAAAATAAGTATTTTTGAATACAATCGTTAACATTTAAATTACCTTAATTTTTTCTAAGAAAATGAATACATTTAAATTCTAAATAGTTAATCCAAAAAATATGGTGAAAAATATTTAAAATAGCTTTATATACTCATAAGATTTTTCCAATCCCAAACATTTAGATAAATTTCCTTAGACTGGCAAGTCTGCTTGTGGTTTATTATTTCTAATTTTTTGTGACGAGACTTGAAATTTCTTTGAACTTTAAAACATTTGTTGTGTGGTTTTCTTACACAAGATTGTGCTCTGTTGCATAGAGCAGAAACAAAAAAGAACACTTAATAACCAAAATATTTGACCATTCATTGGCATTTCTGCAAGATAATAGATCATTGAACTTTTGCTGTTATTAATTTTAATGTTGAAATCTACATGACTGCAATCAAATCATGCCTCTATAAAACTAATTTATTAGTAAATTTCACAAGAATTTGAAATATCTACTTATACATAATACATACATATGTACTTACATATGTATGTATTTACCCTGCAGTACGACGAGCTAGTTCGACAACGGCGATATCAACAGCCACTAAGAACCACCACTAGTGAATTTTCAATCCACTAACAATGTTACTGTTGAATTTTACATGGGGATGTCATTGCGAGTGGCTGATTGACACCTTATGCATAACATGTTTCCATTAATATCACTAGTTCAAATTCTCCAACCAAAATTTAAAAATAAAAAGAATAAAATAATTCTCAGACAGGGGTTAAAGTTTGTGTCTTTCAATTTCTAGTTAGAAGCTCTTACCCCTTAGCTACTGATCTCTTGTTCAAACAAAGCTCTAATTGGTGTTTTGAATAGCATGTAATTTTTGTAACATTTTTTATATTTTCTGTGTCATTAAATGCAAAGGTGCAAATTGACACTTTTCGTACTGAAGGGTATATTTTAAGGGGTTTTTTATTTTTAAGAAATTTTTATTTTTTAAAAATTCGAAGAGTGTGTGTCAGAATACAAAAGCCGACGAAATTTAAAAAAGTGACCATTTTTTTAATTTCTTTTATTATTGCAATTCGTACCTCTACGGGTTGTAATTATGTGCACAAAAGCATTTATCGATATTTTTATTGGTCTAGGATTTAGCAAAAATTGTTTGAAATTATATTGATTTAAATCACAATAGTATTAGTTTGTTTACACCAGTTAATCTTTTGGTATACTTATGAATTTAAAATCGCTTTTTGGGGCGATCAAATCTTGTAGGTCCTTCCGTTATATTATTATAGGAACTTTTTAGTTAAATCATTTGCGGTTCTTATATGAAACAAGTAAGAGTGTTATATTCGGCTATGCCGATTCTTATATACCCTTCACCTTTGAGCGAATGCATTAATATTTTTTATTAAACAAAAATTAAATGTATACAAATTTATCAGGTATAAACAAAAATTTATTGTTATATTAAAATGTTAAATACAATTTTTATACGTGAGTGAATAAGTTTAGGTTGGGAAAGAAAATGCTATCGCGGTTACACCTATATCTGCATTGCAAAAGTTCTCCCATCAGAAATATAATATACTGTCAATTCAAAATGTAGAGAGTAAGAAAAAGTGGAATCGGTAGATAATTGTCAGAAAATTAAAAAAATATTGTTGTAGCACTTAAAATCTATTATATGTATAAGATAAAAATTTAATTTCTCAGCAATTTTTGAAGAATGAATAAGTTTCAAAATGTCCCTTTTTATGAGTTCTCACTTTAACCGGGCTCTACATACTTAATGTCATGATTCTAGGTTCAATATAATAGAAGATTAAAAAGTACTCTTTGTAGAATAAAAAAGTATCACAAAGTCCCTTTTTATGAGTTTTCACTTTATCCGGACTCTACATACTTAATGATGTTTCTAAATTCAATATTTTAGAGAATGAAAAAAGTACCATTTAAAAAGAATAAAAAAGTACCAAAAACTGCCATTTTATGTGTTCTCACTTAATCCGTTCTCTACATACTTAATTTCAAATTTCTAGGTTCAATATTATAGAAAATTCAAAAAGTACTTTTTGTAAAACGAAAAAGCACCAAAAATTCCCCTTTTATGTGTTCCCACCTAATCGGGCCATACATGCTAAATTTCATGGTTGTAGGTTCAATATTATAAAAAAATCAAAAGTACCTTTTGTAGAACGAAAAAGTACCAAAAAATCCCATTTTATAGGTTTTCATTAACCTCAGGCCTTTAATGTTTAATATCATGTTTTTAGGTCCAATATTGTAAAAAATTGAAAAAGTACCTTTTGTAAAACGAAAACGTACCAAAAAGTCCCCTTTTATGTGTTCCCAACTAATCCAGGCGCTACTTACTTAATTTCATGTTTCTAGGTTCATTATTATAGAAAATCCAAAAAGTACCTTTTGTAGAACAAAAAAGTAACAAAAAATCCCCTTTTAAGTTTTCGAACCTATTCCGGTCCTACATACTAAATTTCATGTTTTTAACCAATAACAACATACTCCTTGTTTGTATCGTGACATCATGCTCAGCATTGTTTTTATAAACAAGTGCAATAAAAAATTTACCGTATGATTATGTGTTTTGTTGTTGTAATTTACAGTTTTTGTCTAAGCATGAATAAAAAATCTAAATTTTTTTAAGAAATTTTCATGGGTTGTCTCAGATTTTTCCTCATATCTCCGGTATTTATGGACCGATTTGCTGATTTTAAATAGAGATCTTTTCGAAAGCATGTCTAACAGAATTATTGAAGATTCGGATCTCGCAGATACCTGGGGTACTCTAAAAACTAATTTCAACAAACGCACAGACAGACAGACAGATGGAGAGACAGACGGACATAGCTTAATCAACTCCGCTACCTATAAATATCCAGAATATATATACTTTATGGGGTCGGAAAATTATATTATAGAAATTACAAACGAAATGACAAACTTATATATACCCTTTTCACGAAGGTGAAGGGTATAAAAACGAAGTGTATTATAATAACAAACATTGAAGGAACAATTAAATAAATATATAAATTTACGTAGTAAGGCATAAATAACTCAGTAACGTCGACTTATTTGAGGTCGTCGATAGTGAGCAAAATACTATTACGGAGATGGGTACCTTATAGCAACACATATTAAATTCCAAATAAAGTATTGGAGCACAGAGGAGGAAGTCGAAGAAGATGTTTCAGGAAACCATATCTGATTCTACCTTATTGTCTGAAGTAAAAAGTGCTCTCCGTTTTCGTATATACATACAGTCGAGACCAAGCCATACTTCACACTTTAATCAATGGTGACAAAGCCAAGTAGAATATTCAGAAATCAACCTCGAAATTACTTAGATAGTGAAACAGAAAGATGTCAGAAGACACCGGGCAAAATTCTAATAGACCAGCACAGTAATATAGAACAAGAAGATAGTAGACCACTTAATCGCTTCTACGGTCAATATAAACAATAGAAAATTCAGGTGTGGTGTTGATAAGGTTGGATTCCTGAAGAATTTTTTGGCTGGTTAATGCTTGAATAAGTCGGAAACTTTGAGACTCTGATCCCAAATAGAATATAATGATCAAGCGGAACAACAAAGCGGATACCTGTGGGAATCAGCTGCTACACGACAGATTGGTTGAAATTCAGTTTTACTGCTATTATTATTTATTATACCCTACACCACTTTAGTGGGGAGGGCATATTGGGTTTGTGCTGATGTTTGTAACATACAAAAATATTCGTCCTATACCCTCCTTAAAGTATACCAATCAGCTTAGAATCATTATATGAGTCGATTAAGCTATGTCGTCCGCCTGGCTGGCTGGCCGCAATTTTCAAGATAATTGGATGAAATTTGGCACACACGCTTCTTTTTATTGATATTTTATTGTTAGCATTGAATATTTACCCCCATATTCATAAACAAATTTTTATTTTATAAACGATTTATAAATTAAATTTCGTTTGGAAATTTTGTTTTATAAACCAAAATAAATTACAATAAATATTGAATTAGCTTTTTAAAATAGTTACGTAGAAAAGGTAAAAGGTAAAATATATGTATTTATATGTAAAACGTGTATTTAATGAGATGGAGCTCTCAAACATACATATATCATATTATTGACTATAGAATTTTATGTAATATGAAGTACCGTTATATCGATATATTTTTGAGATAACGATGCTTTTGTAAAAAATTCAATTCTAGAAAACATAACATTTCCCCCCGGCTTTCAATAGGTTAATAATTTATGTCATATAACATATCAATGATCTTAATATTGATACTCATATCGATCATACATAAAAATAATTAATCGAGATATAATAAATTATATATCAAAATTTTGCAGAGCTCTAACCCCAGGAGAAATAATTTAATCATGTACAATTTTTTTCTTAGAATTAACATAAATAGAAAGTTTGACTAACACCCGGTTCTATAATTAGAAAGTATTTAAATCAGTTTCAATATGATTTGTTAGAGTTTCATATGTTATTAAAGTATTTTCTATAAAATTTTATGTATACACATTACTTACATCACATATGCATCCTAAACATTTAAAAGGTCAAAAAATTTTATTACATTTTTTTTTGTACATACATCTAAATACAATTAAGTATTAACGAAAATAGTACTTATTTTGAATTTGATTTGTTTAAATAATTTTGGAGTTTTTGTTGGTAGAACTTTAATATAATTTATTTAATTTGATTAGAACGCAGTTTCTGCTACAACGTGACATTTTACGTTATTAACCTGTAAATGTTTAAAGAAATATTTAAAATTCTTGTTTAGTTTAGAAGTGTGTTGATAAGTACTAGGGTTCCCAATTCCCGGCGTTGCTTTATTCCCTCAAATCGGAAAAAAATATTTACATTTCCGGGAACCAGAGGAACTTCTGATAAAGTAAAAAAGCATACGGTTAGGTTGATAGGAGGATGAATGTTACGTCAAATACGATGAAATACACCAACAACACTACCAGGCTTATTGTGAGTTGCTTTTCATTAAAAAATGTTTGCTGAATCATTATTTTTCAATGTTCAGAAACTGAGTTCAACATTTCTCAAGTTAAGCTTATTTCTTATTGTCAAATTTTTATTTCAATAAAAATTTGCGGTTTTTGTTTTACTTACGGAGATATGAAATTTACGCCCTTGAGATTTTGTTTTTTTTTTTTGGTCAAATAGGCCGAAACATAAAGATTTTCGGAAATTGCAATTTTTCTTTAAAAAAATCTAAAACAGCTAAAATAATCTCTCTTTTGTAACTTAGGGATGTTTTCAGATTTGGATGAATTTTTGCACCAAGCTTAGTGCTATGGGATAGTAGGCCAAACACAAAGTTTCAACATTTTGGTTATACATGGTTATGTGGAAATGAGTGTAACATCTCACCTATAGGTCCAAAGAAGTTCGAATAGTTATTTCCTAATTGTGACCTAGGTTTATTTCTTTGGATTTGATATATTATATCAACCTAACATATCCTACACTCATTTGAATAAAACCTTGTATAACCAAAATGTCCAACTTTGACCCCCTCTAAGTTCAGAAGTTCTTGATCGAACCGATAGTACTATTCTTGATACAAATTTCGTCAAAATAGATTTTTTGATTAGGGTCACATTTAATTCCCCATATAAGTATTTTAGCATTAACAGTACAAAATAATAGTTTCTAAAAAGTGGTTGTAAGTCTAAAAGTAATTGTCCTTTTTTCAATATTCAAATTATTTGTAGACTTGGCAAACAAATTTGTTTAATTACATATAAAAAATAAAACATTTTACTTCTTGCTATTAGCAATTTGATTGAAGTTTAAAATTGTTCAATAAAGATTTTTGATTTAAATTTAAGTCTTTTGTTTGAAATTTTAATGAATTTTTAATAAATATACATATATTTATACCCTACACCACTTTAGTGGGGAGGGTATATTGGGTTTGTGCTGATGTTTGTAACATACAAAAATATTCGTCCTATACCCACCTTAAGCTATGTCCGTCCGTCTGGCTGGCTGTCCATGTAAACCTTGTGCGTAAGGTACAGGCCGCAATTTTCAAGATAATTGGATGAAATTTGGCACACACGCTTCTCTTGGCCCAAGCGAAGCCTATTGAAAATGGTTAAAATCGGTCCATTACTTCGACTAGCCCCCATACAACCGTACCCCCCAAATAGGCCCTTTTGGCTTATAATTAATTTAAATGATCTATTATGTTAACATAAGTCGACAAAACTTAGTTTAATAGAACTTTAAATTACACTACCGATTTTTGTAATAATCGGGATTCATTTGACCCCATCCCCCATCCCCTTCAGAAAATGACTTAAAGGTCAAAATTCACTTACAAACACTAATAACACTTTTAAATTCTACATAAATAATATTGATGAATACCAACATTTTTAAGGATAGGGCCATATTTTGCCCTACTCCTCTTTGAGCCCTCTTAAAACAATATCTTTTTTTGCCAAAAAAAGTAAAAATATTCCGAAATAAAGTTAAAAAACAAAACAAATGCTTTATTTTTTTAAATAATCCCCATTTTTAACATACATATGGGTATCATATGGGTATCATAAACTGTATATGTATATACAATATTATAATTGAGAAAAAATGATTTTATTTTAAATGAGTTTTGTGCGAAATACACTAAATATACAATTTTCGTGATATGTCCGATTTTAAACAATTTTACATTTGGTTTGGGGAATTGTTGTACTGAATCGTAATTTTTTTCTGTGTAAGAATTTTTTGATCAGTGTTTCGTAAAGAATGTCATTTCTGAAATAACATCACTTTCAAGATACTTGAATCTAATTTTAACAACTGCCTGACAGTGTCAAAGAATGTGCTCCAGAGTTTTACTGCCCACTTCTCATGCTGAAACCGCAAGTAAAAGTTTGTAATTATGTGTATCCACTCAGAATACATACCATTTTACTAACCTCAGACTTGCTTATATTGACTCAAAATTTTTGAGGAGAATTTTTCTCTTGCTCTCATCAGGGACACTTATTAGGAACTTTTGTGATTCTGCCCACCGTTTCATAATTCCAAGAGGCCTTATGTGATTCTCTCACCCATAGTTTTAAATCAGCTTAAGTTGCGTCGAATGGTTTTGCGTTCATCAAGTTAACTACTTTGAGCTCCCTTTCTTTTTAAGTAATTGCATTTGTCCTCTCGTTTCCGACTGCTCCCTAGTGATGTAAACATTACTTCTGGGAGTATATTAGATTTAATTTTATTACCTTATATTATCCAAATTGTCTCCTGGCTATCGGTAAATATGTTAGACCCTGTGGGCAGCATTTTTATCCTAATCCAATTTGGAAGGTTGTGTTATGATTAGGTAAACGGTGGTATATTTCTGTTTCTTCAATATAAAACTCAAGGCCCAATTTGATTCCGAATTTAGATTTATCCGCGTAGCTGTGGATTCCTGAAGGTATTTCCTCTAATATTTCGCTTGACCAAAATGTTCTATCAGGGATCAGCGTTTTAAAGTTTCCGATATAACATTTAAGTGTGTCTGTATTGACGTTCATTCGAGCAACTTTTTGCAGGATTTCCTTTCAATTTCTGTTGTATAAAATATTTTACAATAGGTATGGTTGCATTAATTCCAGGGATTCCCGACTAAAATACACGGATATATCCCAACACTTCCTTTGAAAGAAATCCTTGTTGCTACTTAAAATACTGCTATAAACGAAGGGAAATAAATCTTGTCTTATGGTTCAGTTAAAGACTGTTATGTTGAACTCCGTGAGAAAATAAACTCTAACCGCCTTATGCCAAAACAAATGTTAACAATAGTCACCACACAGGATATAGCTATGGGTAGCACACAAGATATAGCTATGTAAATACACTAAGAAGGAATTTTTGGAAATTTGAACATTTGGGAGTTAAAGGGGAAAATGGGTAATACAGATTTTCTTAATTATCTTACTTATCTAACTTTTTAACTAATAAATATAATACAATTTTTGTATATGCTTTGGCCATATCTTCCAAAGTTATGAGACACCTGTTTCATACTTTTTTAAAATTCAGTCCTTTTTGAGTGATAAAGAGGGAAAACTGTATTTTTGGTACTTTTTGTATACCTCTGCAATATTTATTGAAAAAAAAATATTTTATATTTTATCATGGGAAAAAGTACCGGACTATTATAAAAAACGAAAATAATAGTTAATTTACTCACACAAAATAAGCTATTGGTATATTATTTTCGAATTCGGCTATTAAGGCCTAAAAAGGACCAAATTCGGGTAAATTGTTTTGTAATTTTTAAAAACACAATTTTTTAATGGAGATTTGAATAAAAATTTAAATAGGTGACTCTTTGGTACTTAAATGTTACTCTTTGAATTTCTCAAGTTTGAAATCGAACACATGAATCACGGTTCTTATTAAAGAATGCTTATAAATGTGACATTTTCAGCACTTTTTCGTTCTTCAAATGGTACTTTTGATTTTTTTTATAATATTGAACATAGATGTATAAAATTTGACATTTAGGGACCTGAATAAAAGAAAATCTACAATAAGCATCTTTTTGGTAGTTTTTCGTTATTCAAATGATATTTACTTACATTATTTACTCAATAAATAATGTTCTATATGGTAGACATTTTGCAACTTTTTATTTGTATTTTATTTTGATTCGGTAGCAAAGCATTTTGTAAATTATTTTTGATATTATTTGTTATAGATTCTTCAATTATTCATTCATAGGTATTAGGTATTTCCTATAAAAATTATATATTTGATACAAAAATCTGGTTGGAAAATTTAACTTCTATATTAAATCACAAATTTAGTTAAAATAAAACAGGAAATATGAAATAAGGAATGAAATAATATTTGCTATTATGGCAAATTATATACCGATTATCACAAATATCCTTTGATAACCGGACTCTCATTAGAGTTGATAATTAAATAAAAAAATTAATAAAACCAAAAATAAATCTTGTGCGAAGATATCATATACAGTAGCGATTTGATTTTGTCTGATTCAAATCAACATCCTTGTCTAGGCCATCTAGTAAGAAATTTATGGTATCGGAGTCAAATAAATTTTATTTGCTCACGTCAACACATAAGACCTTAATCCGCTGTTCACTTGACCAATGCTGATACATTTCACAAAAAATGGGGCTTGTTTTTCTTGACTCTACTGATTGGTTCCTTAGTAAAACGTTTTCCAAGTAAATTACACTTTATTAAAACTTCCGCGAGCAATGTGAACTCCAATAGAGTCACCCATATGCTCCGTTGTGAAACTAGCAACGTCCACTACCTTCTTTCGTGAGCCAATTTTGAACAATTTAATCACCGGTCTTTAAAGGTGGAAGTTTTGATTTGGTGGATTCTTATTCTCTACAGCTTTAATAATAGCTCTTGTTTGATTAGATAATAACTGCTACTGCTATAATGCTCGTATTGTATAAGTTCTTCAAAAAACTTTTATTTAAAACTCAATAAAAATCATAAATTTACTGTTATTTTATTCCGTTGCATTTTTTGTGCTCGCGAAAAAAGTTCACTTTTTTTAGTAAATATAAAATACTATCACTTTGCGTAATAGAATCTGATTTAAAAGAATAAACAGCAAAAAGAAGAGATGGATTCATTACCGTTATTTCGAAACAGAAGAAATCGAAGATCATAACGTCACGTTTAATTTTTTGTGCTCGCTACTGTATATCAGATATATTTCATAAATATTGATTTCATTACATTTTCAATCTTCTTGAGCTTTTCAATGTTAAAAAATAATTAAATCTTTTATTATCTTAAATATTCGGATTTTATTCTTTTATTTCGTTTATTTCTTATATACCTATATATGTTTTACGAAGTTGATAGATTATACATGTTGAAGAAGAATACATTTTAGTATAAAAACCTGCGTTACTATAGTTATTTATATCTACAAATTTGTATTTATGTAGTACATTGGGGGTGTGGTTACAAACATCAGCACAAACGACCACTAACTATACCATTTCCAACTTAACACATGTAGAGTTATGACTTGAAAAACCTTTCACATATTTTTAGGATGTTCCTTATACATTACAATTTTTCGTTTATTGCTTGTCGATAGGAAAGTTTTTACAAATTGCTTCACATTTAAAAAGTTCCTACCTCAATGCATGCTTTACTTTTATAGACAATTCATAAACAAGATTTTATAAGTTGCTTGTGAACAAGAAATAAATGAATAAAAGCTTTTTAACTGTGTGTTTGGAGAATATGACATAGATATTTTAAAAGCTTTCTGAAGTTACGAGGTTGCTAATTTGAGTTTAGAATTCATTTAAACTTTTATTGGTTGCAAACACAAAATTGGCTTTTCTGTGTATTTTTTTATGTTTTGAATTTTTAACATTACCCTCTTAGATTTCGATGAAATTCCTTGGATATAGGGGGTTAAAAACCAATGCCATACCAATGCCATGCATTAAGTTTTTTACTATATTTTTCTACTGTGCAGCATACGTTTAAGACAGTTAATTATTAATTATTAATTATTAATAAAATATTGGCAAAAATTAAATGGATGTAAATTACAAGATAATTTTAAATAAATAACAGTAAATGTCAACAGATTGCAGATCTTTTCAATAAATGTGTAACATTTTATTTTTTGTGTATCTAATAATTTCAAACAGCTCTTGTTGTCTCCTTTTTGTGAAAACCCGGAAATATTGACATTAAGGTCTATTAATAACATTTTCGGTCAGAAAAGTTATTGTGTAGTCAAGGTTTAAGATACGAATTCAGCTTCAGTAGAAGACAATGTAACTTGTTGCAACTCCTTACTAGAATATGTATATGTAACATTAATTTTTTACATTTCCAGTAGAATCTGCATCAGCATATCTTATTATTTTAGATTCTGAGCATCAATTCGTAGTTCAAGATAAGATGTTCCATTTAAATATTTAAGTACTTATTCTTTTTCTTTTATTCCAGTATTCCAGAACAGGAACTTTTTTGCTTAGTATTTAAACAGCTTTGGTAATATCAGGATTTATATTATTTGATAAATACAGTAATAAACCAATTGCTTGTGTGTATACATTAGTTATCAAGATCTAAATGTTGATAACACAACAACTAAATGTGTTTTTGATGGTTTTGAATCTGATACTCCATATTATTCCAAAATATTCTTACATATTTCTATTTTTTGACATTTAGGAAAATATAATTTTAAAATTTTCCAGAATAAGTGCAAAAAAAAAAAAAAAAAAAAAAAATTATTTTAAATTTTCAAGAAACTTTTATCCCCATATTGTAATTCTCTTGTTATTTCAAAACGATGTATTGAAAGTTTCCAAACAAAAAAATATTTTAACAGACAGATTTACTACCGGTTAAACGATAATCAGATATTGAGATTATAGCCCTAAAGTATCAAATATGACTCAGGAGTATCACGGTACTCTTGCACTTCAAATAGTTTTAAAAAAAGTACCATCGTACCAATTTTGCCATCCCTGATCTGCGATATATGCATATCTTTAGTTTCTATGTTCAATATAATAGCACAGTGAATATTTTGTTAAGTCTTTCAAAATTAAAAAGTACCAGTTAAAGTACAAACAATTACTAAAATAAACCCATATAGAATATTATATATTCAGCACTGTATCTATTTAGTTTCTATGTTTAATATTATAAAAAATGCAAAAGCTACCAATTATATATATATA